>NW_027252601.1:0-23251 GCF_044704955.1 Pristiophorus japonicus | reverse complement strand
GCGAGCCACAGAGAGAGAGAGGGGGCGAGCCACAGAGAGAGAGAGAGGGCGAGCCAGAGAGAGGGGCGAGCCAGAGAGACAGAGAGAGGGGGCGAGCCATAGAGAGAGAGAGAGGGGGCGAGCCAGAGAGAGAGAGAGAGGGGGTGAGCCAGAGAGGGAGAGAGGGGGCGAGCCACAGAGAGAGAGAGAGAGGGGGCGAGCCAGAGAGAGAGAGAGAGAGAGGGTGCGAGCCAGAGAGAGAGAGAGAGAGGGGGCGAGCCAGAGAGAGAGAGAGAGAGGGGGCGAGCCAGAGAGAGAGAGAGAGAGGGGGCGAGCCAGAGAGAGAGAGCGAGCCAGAGAGAGAGAGAGAGGGAGCGAGCCAGAGAGAGAGAGAGAGAGGGGGCGAGCCAGAGAGAGAGAGAGGGGGCAAGCCACAGAGAGAGAGGAGGGGGCGAGCCAGAGAGAGAGAGAGAGAGAGACGGGATGAGCCAGAGAGAGAGAGAGAGAGAGAGAGGGTGAGCCAAAGAGAGAGAGAGAGAGAGAGAGAGGGGCTGAGCCAGAGAGAGAGAGAGAGAGAGAGAGAGAGAGGGGGTGAGCCAGAGAGAGAGAGAGAGGGGGCGAGCCACAGAGAGAGAGAGGGGGCGAGCCAAAGAGAGAGAGAGAGGGGGCGAGCCAGAGAGAGAGAGAGGGGGCGAGCCAGAGAGAGAGAGAGAGGGGGAGAGCCAGAGAGAGAGAGAGAGGGGGAGAGCCAGAGAGAGAGAGAGAGGGGGTGAGCCAGAGAGAGAGAGAGGGGGCGAGCCAGAGAGGGAGAGAGGGGCAAGCCAGAGAGAGAGAGAGAGGGGGCGAGCCACAGAGAGAGAGAGGGGCGAGCCACAGAGAGAGAGAGGGGGCGAGCCAGAGAGAGAGAGGGGGCGAGCCAGAGAGAGAGAGGGAGGGGGCGAGCCAGAGAGAGAGAGAGAAGGGCGAACCAGAGAGAGAGAGGGGGCGAGCCAGAGAGAGAGAGAGAGGGGGTGAGCCAGAGAGAGAGAGGGGCGAGCCAGAGAGAGGGGGCGAGCCAGAGAGGGAGAAAGCCAGAGAGAGAGAGAGGGGGGGCGAGCCACAGAGAGAGAGAGGGGGCGAGCCACAGAGAGAGAGAAGGGGCGAGCCAGAGAGAGAGAGAGGGGGCGAGCCAGAGAGAGAGAGAGGGGGCGAGCCAGAGAGAGAGAGAGGGGGCGAGCCACAGAGAGAGAGAGGGGAGAGCCAGAGAGAGAGAGGGGGCGAGCCACAGAGAGAGAGGGGGCGAGCCAGAGAGAGAGGAGGGGGGCGAGCCAGAGAGAGAGAGGAAGTGGCGAGCCAGAGAGAGAGAGAGAGGGGGCGAGCCAGAGAGAGAGAGAGGGGGCGAGCCAGAGAGAGAGAGAGGGGGCGAGCCAAAGAGAGAGAGAAGGGGCGAGCCAGAAAGAGAGAGAGAGGGGGTGAGCCAGAGAGAGAGAGAGGGGGCGAGCCAGAGAGAGAGAGAGGGGGCGAGCCAGAGAGAAAGGGGCGAGCCAGAGAGAGGAGAGGGGATGAGCCAGAGAGAGAGAGAGGGGGCGAGCCAGAGAGAGAGTGAGGGGGCGAGCCACAGAGAGTGAGGGAGCGAGCCAGAGAGAGAGAGAGGGGGCGAGCCACAGAGAGAGAGAGGGGGCGAGCCACAGAGAGAGGGGGCGAGCCAGAGAGAGAGGTCGCGAGCCAGAGAGAGAGGGGGCGAGCCAGAGAGAGAGGGGGCGAGCCAGAGAGAGAGGGGGCGAGCCAGAGAGAGAGGGGGCGAGCCAGAGAGAGAGGGGGCGAGCCAGAGAGAGAGGGGGCGAGCCAGAGAGAGAGGGGGCGAGCCAGAGAGAGAGGGGGCGAGCCAGAGAGAGGAGAGGGGGTGAGCCAGAGAGAGAGAGATTGGGGACGAGACAGAGAGAGAGAGAGGGGGCGAGCCACAGAGAGAGAGAGGGGGGCGAGCCAGAGAGAGAGTGAGGGGGCGAGCCACAGAGAGAGGAGAGGGGGCGAGCCACAGAGAGTGAGGGAGCAAGCCAGAGAGAGAGAGAGGGGGCGAGCCAGAGAGAGAGAGAAGGGGCGAGCCACAGAGAGAGGGTCGAGCCAGAGAGAGAGGGAGAGAGCCAGAGAGAGAGAGAGGGGGCGAGCCACAGAGAGAGAGAGGGGGCGAGCCAGAGAGAGAGAGAGAGCGGAGGCGAGCCAGAGAGGGGAGAGAGGGGGCGAGCCACAGAGAGAGAGAGAGAGGGGGGGCGAGCCAGAGAGAGAGAGAGAGAGGGGGCGAGACAGAGAGAGAGAGAGAGAGAGGGGGCGGGCCAGAGAGAGAGAGAGAGGGAGTGAGCCAGAGAGAGAGGGGGCGAGCCAGAGAGAGGGGGCGAGCCAGAGAGGGAGAGAGGGGGCAAGCCAGAGAGAGAGAGAGAGAGAGAGGGGGCGAGCCACAGAGAGAGAGAGGGAGAGAGGGGGCGAGCCACAGAGAGAGAGAAGGGGCGAGCCACAGAGAGAGAGAGGGGGCGAGCCAGAGCCAGAGAGAGAGAGAGGGGGCGAGCCAGAGAGAGAGAGAGAGAGGGGGGCGAGCCAGAGAGAGAGAGAGAGAGAGGGGGTGAGCCAGAGAGAGAGAGAGAGAGCGGAGGCGAGCCAGAGAGAGGGGGCAAGCCAGAGAGGGAGAGAGGGGGCGAGCCATAGAGAGGGGGCGAGCCAGAGAGAGAGAGTGAGAGAGAGAGAGAGGGGGCGAGCCAGAGAGAGAGAGGGGGCGAGCCAGAGAGAGAGAGAGAGAGAGGGGGCGAGCCAGAGAGAGAGAGAGAGGGGGCGAGCCAGAGAGAGAGAGAGAGAGGGGGCGAGCCAGAGAGATAGAGAGAGAGGGGGCGAGCCAGAGAGATAGAGAGAGAGGGGGCGAGCCAGAGAGAGAGAGAGAGGGGGCGAGGCAGAGTGGGAGAGAGGGGGCAAGCCAGAGAGAGAGGGGGCGAGCCACAGAGAGAGAGAGGGGGCGAGCCAGAGAGAGCGAGAGAGAGAGGGGGTGAGCCAGAGAGAGAGAGAGAGAGACGGGATGAGCCAGAGAGAGAGAGAGAGAGAGAGAGGGTGAGCCAAAGAGAGAGAGAGAGAGAGAGAGAGAGGGGCTTAGCCAGAGAGAGAGAGAGAGAGAGAGAGAGAGGGGGTGAGCCAGAGAGAGAGAGAGAGGGGGCGAGCCACAGAGAGAGAGAGGGGGTGAGCCAAAGAGAGAGAGAGAGGGGGCGAGCCAGAGAGAGAGAGAGGGGGCGAGCTAGAGAGAGAGAGAGGGGGCGAGCCAGAGAGAGAGAGAGGGGGCGAGCCAGAGAGAGAGAGAGGGGGCGAGCCACAGAGAGAGAGAAGGGGCGAGCCACAGAGAGAGAGAGGGGGCGAGCCAGAGAGAGAGAGGGAGAGAGGGGGCGAGCCAGAGAGAGAGAGAAGGGGGCGAGCCAGAAAGAGAGAGAGGGGGTGAGCCAGAGAGAGAGAGAGGGGGCGAGCCAGAGAGAGAGGGGGCGAGCCAGAGAGAGAGGGGGCGAGCCAGAGAGAGAGGGGGCGAGCCAGAGAGAGGAGAGGGGTGAGCCAGAGAGAGGAGAGGGGGTGAGCCAGAGAGAGAGAGAGAGGGGGCGAGACAGAGAGAGAGTGAGGGGGCGAGCCACAGAGAGAGGGGGCGAGCCAGAGAGAGGAGAGGGGATGAGCCAGAGAGAGAGAGAGGGGGCGAGCCAGAGAGAGAGTGAGGCGGCGAGCCACAGAGAGTGAGGGAGCGAGTCAGAGAGAGAGAGAGGGGCGAGCCACAGAGAGAGAGAAGGGGCGAGCCACAGAGAGAGGGAGAGAGGGGGCGAGGCAGAGTGGGAGAGAGGGGGCGAGCCATAGAGAGAGAGGGGGCAAGCCAGAGAGAGAGAGGGGGCGAGCCACAGAGAGAGAGAGGGGGCGAGCCAGAGAGAGCGAGAGAGAGAGGGGGTGAGCCAGAGAGAGAGAGAGAGAGACGGGATGAGCCAGAGAGAGAGAGAGAGAGAGAGAGGGTGAGCCAAAGAGAGAGAGAGAGAGAGAGAGAGAGAGAGAGGGGCTGAGCCAGAGAGAGAGAGAGAGGGGGCGAGCCACAGAGAGAGAGAGGGGGCGAGCCAAAGAGAGAGAGAGAGGGGGCGAGCCAGAGAGAGAGAGAGGGGGCGAGCCAGAGAGAGAGAGAGAGGGGGAGAGCCAGAGAGAGAGAGAGAGGGGGAGAGCCAGAGAGAGAGAGAGAGGGGGCGAGCCAGAGAGAGAGAGAGAGGGGGCGAGCCAGAGAGAGAGAGAGGGAGCGAGCCAGAGAGAGAGAGAGGGGGCGAGCCAGAGAGAGAGAGAGAGGGAGTGAGCCAGAGAGAGAGAGAGGGGGCGCGCCAGAGAGGGAGCGAGGGGGCGAGCCAGAGAGAGAGAGAGAGGGGGCGAGCCACAGAGAGAGAGAGGGGCGAGCCACAGAGAGAGAGAGGGGGCGAGGCAGAGAGAGAGAGGGGGCGAGCCAGAGAGAGAGAGAGAGAGGGGGCGAGCCAGAGAGAGAGAGCGAAGGGGCGAACCAGAGAGAGAGAGGGGGCGAGCCAGAGAGAGAGAGAGAGGGGGTGAGCCAGAGAGAGAGAGAGAGGGGGCGAGCCAGAGAGAGAGTGAGGGGGCGAGCCACAGAGAGTGAGGGAGCGAGCCAGAGAGAGAGAGAGGGGGCGAGCCACAGAGAGAGAGAGGGGGCGAGCCACAGAGAGAGGGGGCGAGCCAGAGAGAGAGGTCGCGAGCCAGAGAGAGAGGGGGCGAGCCAGAGAGAGAGGGGGCGAGCCAGAGAGAGAGGGGGCGAGCCAGAGAGAGAGGGGGCGAGCCAGAGAGAGAGGGGCGAGCCAGAGAGAGAGGGGGCGAGCCAGAGAGAGAGGGGGCGAGCCAGAGAGAGGAGAGGGGGTGAGCCAGAGAGAGAGAGATTGGGGACGAGACAGAGAGAGAGAGAGGGGGCGAGCCACAGAGAGAGAGAGGGGGGCGAGCCAGAGAGAGAGTGAGGGGGCGAGCCACAGAGAGAGGAGAGGGGGCGAGCCACAGAGAGTGAGGGAGCAAGCCAGAGAGAGAGAGAGGGGGCGAGCCAGAGAGAGAGAGAAGGGGCGAGCCACAGAGAGAGGGTCGAGCCAGAGAGAGAGGGAGAGAGCCAGAGAGAGAGAGAGGGGGCGAGCCACAGAGAGAGAGAGGGGCGAGCCAGAGAGAGAGAGAGAGCGGAGGCGAGCCAGAGAGGGAGAGAGGGGGCGAGCCACAGAGAGAGAGAGAGAGAGGGGGTGAGCCAGAGAGAGAGAGAGAGAGGGGGCGAGCCAGAGAGAGAGAGGGGGCGAGCCAGAGAGAGAGAGAGAGGGGGTGAGCCAGAGAGAGAGAGAGGGGGCGAGCCAGAGAGAGGGGGCGAGCCAGAGAGGGAAGAGAGGGGGCAAGCCAGAGAGAGAGAGAGAGGGGGCGAGCCACAGAGAGAGAGAGGGGGCGAGCCAGAGAGAGAGAGAGGGGGCGAGCCAGAGAGAGAGAGAGGGGGCGAGCCACAGAGAGAGAGAAGGGGCGAGCCACAGAGAGAGAGAGGGGGCGAGTCAGAGAGAGAGAGGGAGCGAGCCAGAGAGAGAGAGGGGGCGAGCCACAGAGAGAGAGAGGGGGCGAGCCACAGAGAGAGAGAGAGGGCGAGCCAGAGAGAGAGGGCGAGCCAGAGAGACAGAGAGAGGGGGCGAGCCATAGAGAGAGAGAGAGGGGGCGAGCCAGAGAGAGAGAGAGAGGGGGTGAGCCAGAGAGAGAGAGAGGAGGCGAGCCAGAGAGGGAGAGAGGGGGCGAGCCACAGAGAGAGAGAGAGAGGGGGCGAGCCAGAGAGAGAGAGAGAGAGAGGGTGCGAGCCAGAGAGAGAGAGAGAGAGGGGGCGAGCCAGAGAGAGAGAGAGAGAGGGGGCGAGCCAGAGAGAGAGAGAGAGAGGGGGCGAGCCAGAGAGAGAGAGCGAGCCAGAGAGAGAGAGAGAGGGAGCGAGCCAGAGAGAGAGAGAGAGGGGGCGAGCCAGAGAGAGAGAGAGGGGGCAAGCCAGAGAGAGAGAGGGGGCGAGCCACAGAGAGAGAGAGGGGGCGAGCCAGAGAGAGAGAGAGAGAGAGACGGGATGAGCCAGAGAGAGAGAGAGAGAGAGGGTGAGCCAAAGAGAGAGAGAGAGAGAGAGAGAGGGGCTGAGCCAGAGAGAGAGAGAGAGAGAGAGAGAGAGAGAGAGGGGGTGAGCCAGAGAGAGAGAGAGATGGGGGCGAGCCACAGAGAGAGAGAGGGGGCGAGCCAAAGAGAGAGAGAGAGGGGGCGAGCCAGAGAGAGAGAGAGGGGGCGAGCCAGAGAGAGAGAGAGAGGGGGAGAGCCAGAGAGAGAGAGAGAGGGGGTGAGCCAGAGAGAGAGAGAGGGGGCGAGCCAGAGAAGAGGGAGAGAGGGGGCAAGCCAGAGAGAGAGAGAGAGGGGGCGAGCCACAGAGAGAGAGAGGGGCGAGCCACAGAGAGAGAGAGGGGGCGAGCCAGAGAGAGAGAGGGGGCGAGCCAGAGAGAGAGAGGGAGGGGGCGAGCCAGAGAGAGAGAGAGAAGGGGCGAACCAGAGAGAGAGAGGGGGCGAGCCAGAGAGAGAGAGAGAGGGGGTGAGCCAGAGAGAGAGAGGGGGCGAGCCAGAGAGAGGGGGCGAGCCAGAGAGGGAGAAAGCCAGAGAGAGAGAGAGGGGGGGGCGAGCCACAGAGAGAGAGAGGGGGCGAGCCACAGAGAGAGAGAAGGGGCGAGCCACAGAGAGAGAGAGGGGGCGAGCCAGAGAGAGAGAGAGGGGGCGAGCCAGAGAGAGAGAGAGGGGGCGAGCCACAGAGAGAGAGAGGGGGAGAGCCAGAGAGAGAGAGGGGGCGAGCCACAGAGAGAGAGGGGCGAGCCAGAGAGAGAGAGAGGGGGCGAGCCAGAGAGAGAGAGAGGTGGCGAGCCAGAGAGAGAGAGAGAGGGGGCGAGCCAGAGAGAGAGAGAGGGGGCGAGCCAGAGAGAGAGAGAGGGGGCGAGCCAAAGAGAGAGAGAAGGGGCGAGCCAGAAAGAGAGAGAGAGGGGGTGAGCCAGAGAGAGAGAGAGGGGGCGAGCCAGAGAGAGAGAGAGGGGGCGAGCCAGAGAGAAAGGGGGCGAGCCAGAGAGAGGAGAGGGGATGAGCCAGAGAGAGAGAGAGGGGGCGAGCCAGAGAGAGAGTGAGGGGGCGAGCCACAGAGAGTGAGGGAGCGAGCCAGAGAGAGAGAGAGGGGGCGAGCCACAGAGAGAGAGAGGGGGCGAGCCACAGAGAGAGGGGGCGAGCCAGAGAGAGAGGTCGCGAGCCAGAGAGAGAGGAGGCGAGCCAGAGAGAGAGGGGGCGAGCCAGAGAGAGAGGGGGCGAGCCAGAGAGAGAGGGGGCGAGCCAGAGAGAGAGGGGGCGAGCCAGAGAGAGAGGGGGCGAGCCAGAGAGAGAGGGGGCGAGCCAGAGAGAGGAGAGGGGGTGAGCCAGAGAGAGAGAGATTGGGGACGAGACAGAGAGAGAGAGAGGGGGCGAGCCACAGAGAGAGAGAGGGGGGCGAGCCAGAGAGAGAGTGAGGGGGCGAGCCACAGAGAGAGGAGAGGGGGCGAGCCACAGAGAGTGAGGGAGCAAGCCAGAGAGAGAGAGAGGGGGCGAGCCAGAGAGAGAGAGAAGGGGCGAGCCACAGAGAGAGGGTCGAGCCAGAGAGAGAGTGAGGGGCGAGCCACAGAGAGTGAGGGAGCGAGCCAGAGATAGAGAGAGGGGGCGAGCCACAGAGAGAGAGAAGGGGCGAGCCACAGAGAGAGGGGGCGAGCCAGAGGGAGAGGGAGAGAGGAGGCGAGCCAGAGAGAGAGAGAGGGGGCGAGCCACAGAGAGAGAGAGAGGGCGAGCCAGAGAGAGAGAGAGGGGGCGAGCCAGAGAGAGAGAGAGAGGGGGCGAGCCAGAGAGAGAGAGAGAGAGGGGGTGAGCCAGAGAGAGAGAGAGAGCGGAGGCGAGCCAGAGAGGGAGAGAGGGGGCGAGCCACAGAGAGAGAGAGAGAGAGAGGGGGCGAGCCAGAGAGAGAGAGAGAGAGAGGGGGCGAGACAGAGAGAGAGAGAGAGAGAGGGGACGGGCCAGAGAGAGAGAGGGGGCGAGCCAGAGAGAGAGAGGGGCGAGCCAGAGAGAGAGAGAGGGGGCGAGCCAGAGAGAGAGAGGGGGCGAGCCAGAGAGAGAGAGAGAGAGGGGGCGAGCCAGAGAGAGAGAGAGAAGGGGCGAACCAGAGAGAGAGAGGGGGCGAGCCAGAGAGAGAGAGAGAGAGAGGGGGTGAGCCAGAGAGAGAGAGGGGGCGAGCCAGAGAGGGAGCAAGCCAGAGAGAGAGAGAGGGGGGGCGAGCCACAGAGAGAGAGAGGGGGCGAGCCACAGAGAGAGAGAAGGGGCGAGCCACAGAGAGAGAGAGGGGGCGAGCCACAGAGAGAGAGAGGGGGCGAGCCAGAGAGAGAGAGAGGGGGCGAGCCACAGAGAGAGAGGGGGCGAGCCAGAGAGAGAGAGAGCGGGGGAGAGCCAGAGAGAGAGAGGAAGCGAGCCACAGAGAGAGAGGGGGCGAGCCAGAGAGAGAGAGAGGGGGCGAGCCAGAGAGAGAGAGAGGTGGCGAGCCAGAGAGAGAGAGAGAAGGGGCGAACCAGAGAGAGAGAGGGGGCGAGCCAGAGAGAGGGGGTGAGCCAGAGAGAGAGAGGGGGGCGAGCCAGAGAGAGGGGGCGAGCCAGAGAGGGAGCAAGCCAGAGAGGGAGCAAGCCAGAGAGAGGGGGGCCGAGCCACAGAGAGAGAGAGGGGGCGAGCCACAGAGAGAGAGAAGGGGCGAGCCACAGAGAGAGAGAGGGGGCGAGCCAGAGAGAGAGAGAAGGGGCGAGCCACAGAGAGAGAGAGGGGGCGAGCCAGAGAGAGAGAGAGGGGGCGAGCCAGAGAGAGAGAGAGGGGGCGAGCCACAGAGAGAGAGAGGGAGAGAGCCAGAGAGAGAGAGGGGGCGAGCCACAGAGAGAGAGGGGGCGAGCCAGAGAGAGAGAGAGGGGGCGAGCCAGAGAGAGAGAGAGGTGGCGAGCCAGAGAGAGAGAGAGGGGGCGAGCCAAAGAGAGAGAGAAGGGGCGAGCCAGAAAGAGAGAGAGGGGGTGAGCCAGAGAGAGAGAGAGGGGGCGAGCCAGAGAGAGAGAGAGAGGGGGCGAGCCAGAGAGAAAGGGGGCGAGCCAGAGAGAGGAGAGGGGATGAGCCAGAGAGAGAGAGAGGGGGCGAGCCAGAGAGAGAGTGAGGGGGCGAGCCACAGAGAGTGAGGGAGCGAGCCAGAGAGAGAGAGAGGGGGCGAGCCACAGAGAGAGAGAGAGGGGCGAGCCAGAGAGAGAGGGGGCGAGCCAGAGAGAGAGGGGGCGAGCCAGAGAGAGAGGGGGCGAGCCAGAGAGAGAGGGGGCGAGCCAGAGAGAGGAGAGGGGGTGAGCCAGAGAGAGGAGAGGGGGTGAGCCAGAGAGAGAGAGATTGGGGACGAGACAGAGAGAGAGAGAGGGGGCGAGCCACAGAGAGAGAGAGGGGGCGAGCCAGAGAGAGAGGGGGCGAGCCAGAGAGAGGAGAGGGGATGAGCCAGAGAGAGAGAGAGGGGGCGAGCCATAGAGAGAGAGGGGGCAAGCCAGAGAGAGTGAGGGGGCGAGCCAGAGAGAGAGTGAGGGGGCGAGCCACAGAGAGTGAGGGAGCGAGCCAGAGAGAGAGAGAGGGGGCGAGCCACAGAGAGAGAGAAGGGGCGAGCCACAGAGAGTGGGGGCGAGCCAGAGAGAGAGGGAGAGGGGGCGAGCCAGAGAGAGAGAGAGGGGGTGAGCCAGAGAGAGAGAGAGAGCGGAGGCGAGCCAGAGAGCGAGAGAGGGGGCGAGCCACAGAGAGAGAGAGAGAGAGAGGGGGCGAGCCAGAGAGAGAGAGAGAGAGGGGGCGAGACAGAGAGAGAGAGAGAGAGAGGGGGCGGGCCAGAGAGAGAGAGAGAGAGGGGGCGAGCCAGAGAGAGAGAGGGGACGAGCCAGAGAGAGAGAGAGAGGGGGCGAGCCACAGAGAGAGAGAGGGGGCGAGCCAGAGAGAGAGAGAGGGGGCGAGCCAGAGAGAGAGAGAGGGGGCGAGCCACAGAGAGAGAGAGGGAGAGAGCCAGAGAGAGAGAGGGGGCGAGCCACAGAGAGAGAGGGGGCGAGCCAGAGAGAGAGAGAGGGGGCGAGCCAGAGAGAGAGAGAGGTGGCGAGCCAGAGAGAGAGAGAGGGGGCGAGCCAAAGAGAGAGAGAAGGGGCGAGCCAGAAAGAGAGAGAGGGGGTGAGCCAGAGAGAGAGAGAGGGGGCGAGCCAGAGAGAGAGAGAGAGGGGGCGAGCCAGAGAGAAAGGGGGCGAGCCAGAGAGAGGAGAGGGGATGAGCCAGAGAGAGAGAGAGGGGGCGAGCCAGAGAGAGAGTGAGGGGGCGAGCCACAGAGAGTGAGGGAGCGAGCCAGAGAGAGAGAGAGGGGGCGAGCCACAGAGAGAGAGAGGGGGCGAGCCAGAGAGAGAGGGGGCGAGCCAGAGAGAGAGGGGGCGAGCCAGAGAGAGAGGGGGCGAGCCAGAGAGAGAGGGGGCGAGCCAGAGAGAGGAGAGGGGGTGAGCCAGAGAGAGGAGAGGGGGTGAGCCAGAGAGAGAGAGATTGGGGACGAGACAGAGAGAGAGAGAGGGGGCGAGCCACAGAGAGAGAGAGGGGGCGAGCCAGAGAGAGAGGGGGCGAGCCAGAGAGAGGAGAGGGGATGAGCCAGAGAGAGAGAGAGGGGGCGAGCCATAGAGAGAGAGGGGGCAAGCCAGAGAGAGTGAGGGGGCGAGCCAGAGAGAGAGTGAGGGGGCGAGCCACAGAGATTGGGGACGAGACAGAGAGAGAGAGAGGGGGCGAGCCACAGAGAGAGAGAGGGGGCGAGCCAGAGAGAGAGGGGGCGAGCCAGAGAGAGGAGAGGGGATGAGCCAGAGAGAGAGAGAGGGGGCGAGCCATAGAGAGAGAGGGGGCAAGCCAGAGAGAGAGAGGGGGAGAGCCAGAGAGAGAGAGGGGGCAAGCCAGAGAGAGAGAGGGGGCGAGCCACAGAGAGAGAGAGGGGTCGAGCCACAGAGAGAGAGAAGGGGCGAGCCACAGAGAGAGAGAGGGGGCGAGCCAGAGAGAGAGAGAGGGGGCGAGCCAGAGAGAGAGAGAGGGGGCGAGACACAGAGAGAGAGAAGGGGCGAGCCACAGAGAGAGAGAAGGGGCGAGCCACAGAGAGAGAGAGAGGGGGCGAGCCACAGAGAGAGAGGGGGCGAGCCACAGAGAGAGAGAAGGGGCGAGCCAGAGAGAGAGAGAGGGAGCGAGTCAGAGAGAGAGGGGGCGAGCCACAGAGAGAGAGAAGGGGCGAGCCACAGAGAGAGAGAGAGGGGGCGAGCCACAGAGAGAGAGAAGGGGCGAGCCACAGAGAGAGAGAGGGGGCGAGCCAGAGAGAGAGAGAGGGGGCGAGCCAGAGAGAGAGAGAGGGGGCGAGCCACAGAGAGAGAGAAGGGGCGAGCCACAGAGAGAGAGAGGGGGCGAGCCAGAGAAAGAGAGGGAGAGAAGGGGCGAGCCAGAAAGAGAGAGAGGGGGTGAGCCAGAGAGAGAGAGAGGGAGCGAGTCAGAGAGAGAGGGGGCGAGCCACAGAGAGAGAGAAGGGGCGAGCCACAGAGAGAGGGAGAGAGGGGGCAAGCCAGAGAGAGAGAGAGAGGGGGCGAGCCACAGAGAGAGAGAGGGGGCGAGCCACAGAGAGAGAGAAGGGGCGAGCCACAGAGAGAGAGAGGGGGCGAGCCAGAGAGAGAGAGAGGGGGCGAGCCAGAGAGAGAGAGAGAGGGGGCGAGCCACAGAGAGAGAGAAGGGGCGAGCCAGAGAGAGAGAGGGGGCGAGCCAGAGAGAGAGAGGGAGCGAGCCAGAGAGAGAGAGGGGGCGAGCCACAGAGAGAGAGAGGGGGCGAGCCACAGAGAGAGAGAGAGGGCGAGCCAGAGAGAGAGAGGGGGTGAGCCAGAGAGAGAGAGAGAGGGTGCGAGCCATAGAGAGAGAGAGAGGGGGCGAGCCAGAGAGAGAGAGGGGGTGAGCCAGAGAGAGAGAGGCGAGCCAGAGAGGGAGAGAGGGGGCGAGCCACAGAGAGAGAGAGAGGGGGGGCGAGCCAGAGAGAGAGAGAGAGAGAGAGGGTGCGAGCCAGAGAGAGAGAGAGAGAGGGGGCGAGCCAGAGAGAGAGAGAGAGAGGGGGCGAGCCAGAGAGAGAGAGAGAGAGGGGGCGAGCCAGAGAGATAGAGAGGGGGCGAGCCAGAGAGAGAGAGAGAGGGGCCGAGGCAGAGAGGGAGAGAGGGGGCGAGCCATAGAGAGAGAGGGGGCAAGCCAGAGAGAGAGAGGGGGCGAGCCACAGAGAGAGAGAGGGGGCGAGCCAGAGAGAGCGAGAGAGGGGATGAGCCAGAGAGAGAGAGAGAGAGAGAGAGAGAGAGAGAGGGTGAGCCAAAGAGAGAGAGAGAGAGAGAGAGAGAGAGGGGGTGAGCCAGAGAGAGAGAGAGAGGGGGTGAGCCAGAGAGAGAGAGAGGGGGCGAGCCAGAGAGGGAGAGAGGGGGCAAGCCAGAGAGAGAGAGAGAGGGGGCGAGCCACAGAGAGAGAGAGGGGCGAGCCACAGAGAGAGAGAGGGGGCGAGCCAGAGAGAGAGAGGGGGCAAGCCAGAGAGAGAGAGAGAGAGGGGGCGAGCCAGAGAGAGAGAGCGAAGGGGCGAACCAGAGAGAGAGAGGGGGCGAGCCAGAGAGAGAAAGAGAGGGGGTGAGCCAGAGAGAGAGAGAGGGGGCGAGCCAGAGAGAGGAGGCGAGCCAGAGAGGGAGCAAGCCAGAGAGAGAGAGAGGGGGGGCGAGCCACAGAGAGAGAGAGGGGGCGAGCCACAGAGAGAGAGAAGGGGCTAGCCAGAGAGAGAGAGAGAGGGGGCGAGCCAGAGAGAGAGAGAGGGGGCGAGCCACAGAGAGAGAGAGGGGGAGAGCCAGAGAGAGAGTGAGGGGGCGAGCCAGAGAGAGGGGGCGAGCCAGAGAGAGAGTGAGGGGGCGAGCCAGAGAGAGAGAGAGGGGGAGAGCCAGAGAGAGAGAGAGGTGGCGAGCCACAGAGAGAGAGAGGGGGCGAGCCACAGAGAGAGAGGGGGCGAGCCAGAGAGAGAGGGGGCGAGCCAGAGAGAGAGGGGGCGAGCCAGAGAGAGGAGAGGGGGTGAGCCAGAGAGAGAGAGAGAGAGGGGGCGAGACAGAGAGAGAGAGAGGGGGCGAGCCACAGAGAGAGAGAGGGGGCGAGCCAGAGAGAGAGGGGGCGAGCCAGAGAGAGGAGAGGGGATGAGCCAGAGAGAGAGAGAGGGGACGAGCCACAGAGAGAGTGAGGGGGCGAGCCACAGAGAGTGAGGGAGCGAGCCAGAGAGAGAGAGAGGGGGCGAGCCACAGAGAGAGAGAAGGGGCGAGCCACAGAGAGAGGGGGCGAGCCAGAGAGAGAGGGAGAGAGCCAGAGAGAGAGAGAGGGGGCGAGCCACAGAGAGAGAGAGAGGGCGAGCCAGAGAGAGAGAGAGGGGGCGAGCCAGAGAGAGAGAGAGAGGGGGCGAGCCAGAGAGAGAGAGAGGGTGTGAGCCAGAGAGAGAGAGAGAGCGGAGGCGAGCCAGAGAGGGAGAGAGAGAGAGGGGGCGAGACAGAGAGAGAGAGAGAGAGAGAGAGAGGGGGCGAGCCAGAGAGAGAGAGAGAGAGAGAGAGAGGGGGCGGGCCAGAGAGAGAGAGAGAGGGGGCGAGCCAGAGAGAGAGAGGGGGCGAGCCAGAGAGAGAGAGAGGGGGCGAGCCAGAGAGAGGGGGCGAGCCAGAGAGGGAGAGAGGGGGCAAGCCAGAGAGAGACAGAGAGAGGGGGCGAGCCACAGAGAGAGAGAGGGGGCGAGCCACAGAGAGAGAGAGGGGGCGAGCCAGAGTGAGAGAGAGGGGGCGAGCCAGAGAGAGAGAGAGGGGGCGAGCCAGAGAGAGAGAGAGGGGGCGAGCCACAGAGAGAGAGAAGGGGCGAGCCACAGAGAGAGAGAGGGGGCGAGCCAGAGAGAGAGAGGGAGAGAGGGGGCGAGCCAGAGAGAGAGAGTGAGAGGGGGCGAGCTAGAGAGAGAGAGCGAAGGGGCGAACCAGAGAGAGAGAGGGGGCGAGCCAGAGAGAGAGAGAGGGGGGGTGAGCCAGAGAGAGAGGGGGCGAGCCAGAGAGAGAGGGGGCGAGCCAGAGAGAGAGGGGGCGAGCCAGAGAGAGGAGAGGGGGTGAGCCAGAGAGAGAGAGATTGGGGACGAGACAGAGAGAGAGAGAGGGGGCGAGCCACAGAGAGAGAGAGGGGGCGAGCCAGAGAGAGAGGGGGCGAGCCAGAGAGAGGAGAGGGGATGAGCCAGAGAGAGAGGGGGCGAGCCAGAGAGAGAGTGAGGGGGCGAGCCACAGAGAGAGTGAGGGGGCGAGCCACAGAGAGTGAGGGAGCGAGCCAGAGAGAGAGAGAGGGGGCGAGCCACAGAGAGAGAGAAGGGGCGAGCCACAGAGAGAGGGAGAGAGGGGGCGAGGCAGAGTGGGAGAGAGGGGGCGAGCCATAGAGAGAGAGGGGGCAAGCCAGAGAGAGAGAGGGGGCGAGCCACAGAGAGAGAGAGGGGGCGAGCCAGAGAGAGCGAGAGAGAGAGGGGGTGAGCCAGAGAGAGAGAGAGAGAGACGGGATGAGCCAGAGAGAGAGAGAGAGAGAGAGAGAGGGTGAGCCAAAGCGAGAGAGAGAGAGAGAGAGAGAGAGGGGCTGAGCCAGAGAGAGAGAGAGAGGGGGCGAGACACAGAGAGAGAGAGGGGGCGAGCCAAAGAGAGAGAGAGAGGGGGCGAGCCAGAGAGAGAGAGAGGGGGCGAGCCAGAGAGAGAGAGAGAGGGGGAGAGCCAGAGAGAGAGAGAGAGGGGGAGAGCCAGAGAGAGAGAGAGAGGGGGCGAGCCAGAGAGAGAGAGAGAGGGGGCGAGCCAGAGAGAGAGAGAGGGAGCGAGCCAGAGAGAGAGAGAGGGGGCGAGCCAGAGAGAGAGAGAGAGGGAGTGAGCCAGAGAGAGAGAGAGGGGGCGCGCCAGAGAGGGAGCGAGGGGGCGAGCCAGAGAGAGAGAGAGAGGGGGCGAGCCACAGAGAGAGAGAGGGGCGAGCCACAGAGAGAGAGAGGGGGCGAGCCAGAAAGAGAGAGGGGGCGAGCCAGAGAGAGAGAGAGAGAGGGGGCGAGCCAGAGAGAGAGAGCGAAGGGGCGAACCAGAGAGAGAGAGGGGGCGAGCCAGAGAGAGAGAGAGAGGGGGTGAGCCAGAGAGAGAGAGAGGGGGCGAGCCAGAGAGAGGGGGCGAGCCAGAGAGGGAGCAAGCCAGAAAGAGAGAGAGGGGGGGCGAGCCACAGAGAGAGAGAGGGGGCGAGCAACAGAGAGAGAGAAGGGGCGAGCCACAGAGAGAGAGAGGGGGCGAGCCAGAGAGAGAGAGAGAGGGGGCGAGCCACAGAGAGAGAGAGGGGGAGAGCCAGAGAGAGAGAGGGGGCGAGCCACAGAGAGAGAGGGTGCAAGCCAGAGAGAGAGTGAGGGGGCGAGCCACAGAGAGAGAGAGGGGGCGAGCCAGAGAGAGAGAGAGGGGGCGAGCCACAGAGAGAGAGAGAGGGGGCGAGCCACAGAGAGAGTGAGGGGGCGAGCCACAGAGAGTGAGGGAGCGAGCCAGAGATAGAGAGAGGGGGCGAGCCACAGAGAGAGAGAAGGGGCGAGCCACAGAGAGAGGGGGCGAGCCAGAGGGAGAGGGAGAGAGGAGGCGAGCCAGAGAGAGAGAGAGGGGGCGAGCCACAGAGAGAGAGAGAGGGCGAGCCAGAGAGAGAGAGAGGGGGCGAGCCAGAGAGAGAGAGAGAGGGGGCGAGCCAGAGAGAGAGAGAGAGAGGGGGTGAGCCAGAGAGAGAGAGAGAGAGCGGAGGCGAGCCAGAGAGGGAGAGAGGGGGCGAGCCACAGAGAGAGAGAGAGAGAGAGGGGGCGAGCCAGAGAGAGAGAGAGAGAGAGGGGGCGAGACAGAGAGAGAGAGAGAGAGAGGGGGCGAGCCAGAGAGAGAGAGGGGCGAGCCACAGAGAGAGAGAGGGGGCGAGCCAGAGAGAGAGAGGGGGCGAGCCAGAGAGAGAGAGAGAGAGGGGGCGAGCCAGAGAGAGAGAGAGAAGGGGCGAACCAGAGAGAGAGAGGGGGCGAGCCAGAGAGAGAGAGAGAGAGAGGGGGTGAGCCAGAGAGAGAGAGGGGGCGAGCCAGAGAGGGAGCAAGCCAGAGAGAGAGAGAGGGGGGGCGAGCCACAGAGAGAGAGAGGGGGCGAGCCACAGAGAGAGAGAAGGGGCGAGCCACAGAGAGAGAGAGGGGGCGAGCCACAGAGAGAGAGAGGGGGCGAGCCAGAGAGAGAGAGAGGGGGCGAGCCACAGAGAGAGAGGGGGCGAGCCAGAGAGAGAGAGAGCGGGGGAGAGCCAGAGAGAGAGAGGGGGCGAGCCACAGAGAGAGAGGGGGCGAGCCAGAGAGAGAGAGAGGGGGCGAGCCAGAGAGAGAGAGAGGGGGCGAGCCAGAGAGATAGAGAGGGGGCGAGCCAGAGAGAGAGAGAGAGGGGCCGAGGCAGAGAGGGAGAGAGGGGGCGAGCCATAGAGAGAGAGGGGGCAAGCCAGAGAGAGAGAGGGGGCGAGCCACAGAGAGAGAGAGGGGGCGAGCCAGAGAGAGCGAGAGAGAGAGGGGGTGAGCCAGAGAGAGAGAGAGAGAGACGGGATGAGCCAGAGAGAGAGAGAGAGAGAGAGAGAGAGAGAGAGAGAGGGTGAGCCAAAGAGAGAGAGAGAGAGAGAGAGAGAGGGGGTGAGCCAGAGAGAGAGAGAGAGGGGGTGAGCCAGAGAGAGAGAGAGGGGGCGAGCCAGAGAGGGAGAGAGGGGGCAAGCCAGAGAGAGAGAGAGAGGGGGCGAGCCACAGAGAGAGAGAGGGGCGAGCCACAGAGAGAGAGAGGGGGCGAGCCAGAGAGAGAGAGGGGGCAAGCCAGAGAGAGAGAGAGAGAGGGGGCGAGCCAGAGAGAGAGAGCGAAGGGGCGAACCAGAGAGAGAGAGGGGGCGAGCCAGAGAGAGAAAGAGAGGGGGTGAGCCAGAGAGAGAGAGAGGGGGCGAGCCAGAGAGAGGAGGCGAGCCAGAGAGGGAGCAAGCCAGAGAGAGAGAGAGGGGGGGCGAGCCACAGAGAGAGAGAGGGGGCGAGCCACAGAGAGAGAGAAGGGGCTAGCCAGAGAGAGAGAGAGAGGGGGCGAGCCAGAGAGAGAGAGAGGGGACGAGCCACAGAGAGAGAGAGGGGGAGAGCCAGAGAGAGAGTGAGGGGGCGAGCCAGAGAGAGAGAGGGGGCGAGCCAGAGAGAGAGTGAGGGGGCGAGCCAGAGAGAGAGAGAGGGGGAGAGCCAGAGAGAGAGAGAGGTGGCGAGCCACAGAGAGAGAGAGGGGGCGAGCCACAGAGAGAGAGGGGGCGAGCTAGAGAGAGAGGGGGCGAGCCAGAGAGAGAGGGGGCGAGCCAGAGAGAGGAGAGGGGGTGAGCCAGAGAGAGAGAGAGAGAGGGGGCGAGACAGAGAGAGAGAGAGGGGGCGAGCCACAGAGAGAGAGAGGGGGCGAGCCAGAGAGAGAGGGGGCGAGCCAGAGAGAGGAGAGGGGATGAGCCAGAGAGAGAGAGAGGGGGCGAGCCACAGAGAGAGTGAGGGGGCGAGCCACAGAGAGTGAGGGAGCGAGCCAGAGAGAGAGAGAGGGGGCGAGCCACAGAGAGAGAGAAGGGGCGAGCCACAGAGAGAGGGGGCGAGCCAGAGAGAGAGGGAGAGAGCCAGAGAGAGAGAGAGGGGGCGAGCCACAGAGAGAGAGAGAGGGCGAGCCAGAGAGAGAGAGAGGGGGCGAGCCAGAGAGAGAGAGAGAGGGGGCGAGCCAGAGAGAGAGAGAGGGTGTGAGCCAGAGAGAGAGAGAGAGCGGAGGCGAGCCAGAGAGGGAGAGAGGGGGCGAGCCACAGAGAGAGAGAGAGAGAGAGGGGGGGCGAGCCAGAGAGAGAGAGAGAGAGAGGGGGCGAGACAGAGAGAGAGAGAGAGAGAGTGGGCGGGCCAGAGAGAGAGAGTGAGGGGGCGAGCCAGAGAGAGAGAGGGGGCGAGCCAGAGAGAGAGAGAGAGAGGGGGTGAGCCAGAGAGAGAGAGAGGGGGCGAGCCAGAGAGAGGGGGCGAGCCAGAGAGGGAGAGAGGGGGCAAGCCAGAGAGAGAGAGAGAGAGGGGGCGAGCCACAGAGAGAGAGAGGGGGCGAGCCACAGAGAGAGAGAAGGGGCGAGCCACAGAGAGAGAGAGGGGGCGAGCCAGAGAGAGAGAGAGAGGGGGCGAGCCAGAGAGAGAAGGGGCGAGCCACAGAGAGAGAGAAGGGGCGAGCCACAGAGAGAGAGAGGGGGCGAGCCAGAGAGAGAGAGGGAGAGAGGGGGCGAGCCAGAGAGAGAGAGAGAGAGGGGGCGAGCTAGAGAGAGAGAGCGAAGGGGCGAACCAGAGAGAGAGAGGGGGCGAGCCAGAGAGAGAGAGAGAGGGGGTGAGCCAGAGAGAGAGGGGGCGAGCCAGAGAGAGAGGGGGCGAGCCAGAGAGAGAGGGGGCGAGCCAGAGAGAGGAGAGGGGGTGAGCCAGAGAGAGAGAGATTGGGGACGAGACAGAGAGAGAGAGAGGGGGCGAGCCACAGAGAGAGAGAGGGGGCGAGCCAGAGAGAGAGGGGGCGAGCCAGAGAGAGGAGAGGGGATGAGCCAGAGAGAGAGAGAGGGGGCGAGCCAGAGAGAGAGTGAGGGGGCGAGCCACAGAGAGAGTGAGGGGGCGAGCCACAGAGAGTGAGGGAGCGAGCCAGAGAGAGAGAGAGGGGGCGAGCCACAGAGAGAGAGAAGGGGCGAGCCACAGAGAAAGGGGGCAAGCCAGAGAGAGAGGGAGAGAGGGGGCGAGCCAGAGAGAGAGAGAGGGGGCGAGCCACAGAGAGAGAGAGAGGGCGAGCCAGAGAGAGAGAGAGGGGGCGAGCCAGAGAGAGAGAGAGAGGGGGCGAGCCAGAGAGAGAGAGAGAGAGGGGGTGAGCCAGAGAGAGAGAGAGAGCGGAGGCGAGCCAGAGAGGGAGAGAGGGGGCGAGCCACAGAGAGAGAGAGAGAGAGAGAGAGAGAGGGGGGCGAGACAGAGAGAGAGAGAGGGGGCGGGCCAGAGAGAGAGAGAGAGGGGGCGAGCCAGAGAGAGAGAGGGGGCGAGCCAGAGAGAGAGAGAGAGAGGGGGTGAGCCAGAGAGAGAGAGAGGGGGCGAGCCAGAGAGGGGGCGAGCCAGAGAGGGAGAGAGGGGGCAAGCCAGAGAGAGAGAGAGAGAGGGGGCGAGCCACAGAGAGAGAGAGGGGGCGAGCCACAGAGAGAGAGAAGGGGCGAGCCACAGAGAGAGAGAGGGGGCGAGCCAGAGAGAGAGAGGGGGGGGCGAGCCAGAGAGAGAGAGAGGGGGCGAGCCACAAAGAGAGAGAAGGGGCGAGCCACAGAGAGAGAGAAGGGGCGAGCCACAGAGAGAGAGAGAGGGGGCGAGCCACAGAGAGAGAGAGAGAGGGGGCGAGCCACAGAGAGAGAGAAGGGGCGAGCCAGAGAGAGAGAGAGGGAGCGAGTCAGAGAGAGAGGGGGCGAGCCGCAGAGAGAGAGAAGGGGCGAGCCACAGAGAGAGAGGCGGCGAGCCGCAGAGAGAGAGAAGGGGCGAGCCACAGAGAGAGAGAGAGGGGGCGAGCCACAGAGAGAGAGAAGGGGCGAGCCACAGAGAGAGAGAGGGGGCGAGCCAGAGAGAGAGAGAGGGGGCGAGCCACAGAGAGAGAGGGGGCGAGCCACAGAGAGAGAGAAGGGGCGAGCCACAGAGAGAGGGAGAGAGGGGGCAAGCCAGAGAGAGAGAGAGAGGGGGCGAGCCACAGAGAGAGAGAGGGGGCGAGCCACAGAGAGAGAGAAGGGGCGAGCCACAGAGAGAGAGAGAGGGTGCGAGCCAGAGAGAGAGAGAGAGGGGGCGAGCCAGAGAGAGAGAGAGAGGGGGCGAGCCACAGAGAGAGAGAAGGGGCGAGCCACAGAGAGAGAGAGGGGGCGAGCCAGAGAGAGAGAGGGAGCGAGCCAGAGAGAGAGAGGGGGCGAGCCACAGAGAGAGAGAGGGGGCGAGCCACAGAGAGAGAGAGAGGGCGAGCCAGAGAGAGAGAGGGGGTGAGCCAGAGAGAGAGAGAGAGGGTGCGAGCCATAGAGAGAGAGAGAGGGTGCGAGCCATAGAGAGAGAGAGAGGGGGCGAGCCAGAGAGAGAGAGGGGGCGAGCCAGAGAGAGAGAGAGGAGGCGAGCCAGAGAGGGAGAGAGGGGGCGAGCCACAGAGAGAGAGAGAGAGGGGGCGAGCCAGAGAGAGAGAGAGAGAGAGGGTGCGAGCCAGAGAGAGAGAGAGAGAGAGAGGGGGCGAGCCAGAGAGAGAGAGAGAGAGAGAGGGGGCGAGCCAGAGAGAGAGAGAGAGAGGGGGCGAGCCAGAGAGATAGAGAGAGAGAGGGCGAGCCAGAGAGAGAGAGAGAGCGGGCGAGGCAGAGAGGGAGAGAGGGGGCGAGCCATAGAGAGAGAGGGGGCAAGCCAGAGAGAGAGGGGGCGAGCCACAGAGAGAGAGAGGGGGCGAGCCAGAGAGAGCGAGAGAGAGGGGGTGAGCCAGAGAGAGAGAGAGAGAGACGGGATGAGCCAGAGAGAGCGAGAGAGAGAGAGAGGGTGAGCCAAAGAGAGAGAGAGAGAGAGAGAGAGAGGGCTGAGCCAGAGAGAGAGAGAGAGAGGGGGTGAGCCAGAGAGAGAGAGAGAGAGGGGGTGAGCCAGAGAGAGAGAGAGGGGGCGAGCCAGAGAGGGAGAGAGGGGGCAAGCCAGAGAGAGAGAGAGAGGGGCGAGCCACAGAGAGAGAGAGGGGCGAGCCACAGAGAGAGAGAGGGGGCGAGCCAGAGAGAGAGAGGGGGCGAGCCAGAGAGAGAGAGAGAGAGGGGGCGAGC
Organism: Pristiophorus japonicus; assembly: GCF_044704955.1. Lineage (NCBI taxonomy): Eukaryota > Metazoa > Chordata > Chondrichthyes > Pristiophoridae > Pristiophorus > Pristiophorus japonicus. Next base: position 2,290 of record NW_027252601.1, on the reverse strand, counting down.
CAGAGAGAGAGAGCAAAGGGGCGAACCAGAGAGAGAGAGGGGGCGAGCCAGAGAGAGAGAGGGGGTGAGCCAGAGAGAGAGAGAGGGGGCGAGCCAGAGAGAGGGGGCGAGCCAGAGAGGGAGCAAGCCAGAGAGAGAGAGAGGGGGGGCGAGCCACAGAGAGAGAGAGGGGGCGAGCCACAGAGAGAGAGAAGGGGCGAGCCACAGAGAGAGAGAGGGGGCTAGCCAGAGAGAGAGAGAGAGGGGGCGAGCCAGAAAGAGAGAGAGGGGGCGAGCCACAGAGAGAGAGAGGGGGAGAGCCAGAGAGAGAGAGGGGGCGAGCCACAGAGAGAGAGGGGGCGAGCCAGAGAGAGAGTGAGGGGGCGAGCCAGAGAGAGAGAGAGGGGGAGAGCCAGAGAGAGAGAGAGGGGGCGAGCCAGAGAGAGAGAGAGGGGGCGAGCCAGAGAGAGAGAGAGAGGTGGCGAGCCACAGAGAGAGAGAGGGGGCGAGCCAGAGAGAGAGGGGGCGAGCCAGAGAGAGAGAGGGAGCGAGCCAGAGAGAGAGGGGGCGAGCCAGAGAGAGGAGAGGGGGTGAGCCAGAGAGAGAGAGAGATTGGGGACGAGACAGAGAGAGAGAGAGGGGGCGAGCCACAGAGAGAGAGAGGGGGCGAGCCAGAGAGAGAGGGGGCGAGCCAGAGAGAGGAGAGGGGATGAGCCAGAGAGAGAGAGAGGGGGCGAGCCAGAGAGAGAGTGAGGGGGCGAGCCACAGAGAGAGTGAGGGGGCGAGCCACAGAGAGTGAGGGAGCGAGCCAGAGAGAGAGAGAGAGGGGGCGAGCCACAGAGAGAGAGAAGGGGCGAGCCACAGAGAGAGAGGGAGAGAGCCAGAGAGAGAGAGAGGGGGCGAGCCACAGAGAGAGAGAGAGGGCGAGCCAGAGAGAGAGAGAGGGGGCGAGCCAGAGAGAGAGAGAGAGGGGGCGAGCCAGAGAGAGAGAGGGGGTGAGCCAGAGAGAGAGAAGAGAGAGAGCGGAGGCGAGCCAGAGAGGGAGAGAGGGGGCGAGCCACAGAGAGAGAGAGAGAGAGGGGGCGAGCCAGAGAGAGAGAGAGAGGGGGCGAGCCAGAGAGAGAGAGAGCGAGAGAGGGGGCGGGCCAGAGAGAGAGAGAGAGGGGGCGAGCCACAGAGAGTGAGGGAGCGAGCCAGAGAGAGAGAGAGGGGGCGAGCCACAGAGAGAGAGAAGGGGCGAGCCACAGAGAAAGGGGGCAAGCCAGAGAGAGAGGGAGAGAGGGGGCGAGCCAGAGAGAGAGAGAGGGGGCGAGCCACAGAGAGAGAGAGAGAGGGCGAGCCAGAGAGAGAGAGAGGGGGCGAGCCAGAGAGAGAGAGAGAGGGGGCGAGCCAGAGAGAGAGAGAGAGAGGGGGTGAGCCAGAGAGAGAGAGAGAGCGGAGGCGAGCCAGAGAGGGAGAGAGGGGGCGAGCCACAGAGAGAGAGAGAGAGAGAGAGAGAGGGGGGCGAGACAGAGAGAGAGAGAGGGGGCGGGCCAGAGAGAGAGAGAGAGGGGGCGAGCCAGAGAGAGAGAGGGGCGAGCCAGAGAGAGAGAGAGAGAGGGGGTGAGCCAGAGAGAGAGAGAGGGGGCGAGCCAGAGAGGGGGCGAGCCAGAGAGGGAGAGAGGGGGCAAGCCAGAGAGAGAGAGAGAGAGGGGGCGAGCCACAGAGAGAGAGAGGGGGCGAGCCACAGAGAGAGAGAAGGGGCGAGCCACAGAGAGAGAGAGGGGGGCGAGCCAGAGAGAGAGAGGGGGGGCGAGCCAGAGAGAGAGAGAGGGGGCGAGCCACAAAGAGAGAGAAGGGGGCGAGCCACAGAGAGAGAGAGGGGCGAGCCACAGAGAGAGAGAGAGGGGGCGAGCCACAGAGAGAGAGAGAGAGGGGGCGAGCCACAGAGAGAGAGAAGGGGCGAGCCAGAGAGAGAGAGAGGGAGCGAGTCAGAGAGAGAGGGGCGAGCCGCAGAGAGAGAGAAGGGGCGAGCCACAGAGAGAGAGGCGGCGAGCCGCAGAGAGAGAGAAGGGGCGAGCCACAGAGAGAGAGAGAGGGGGCGAGCCACAGAGAGAGAGAAGGGGCGAGCCACAGAGAGAGAGAGGGGGCGAGCCAGAGAGAGAGAGAGGGGGCGAGCCACAGAGAGAGAGGGGGCGAGCCACAGAGAGAGAGAAGGGGCGAGCCACAGAGAGAGGGAGAGAGGGGGCAAGCCAGAGAGAGAGAGAGAGGGGGCGAGCCACAGAGAGAGAGAGGGGGCGAGCCACAGAGAGAGAGAAGGGGCGAGCCACAG
>NW_027252600.1:0-23252 GCF_044704955.1 Pristiophorus japonicus | reverse complement strand
GGATTTGGGGAGTTGGGAAGTTGGGGAGTTGAGTTGGGGAGTTGGGGAGTTGAGGAGTTGGGGAGTTGAGCAGTTGAGTAGTTTGTGAGTTGGGGAGTTGGGGAGTTGGAGATTTGGGGAGTTGAGGATTTGGGGAGTTGAGGAGTTGAGGATTTGGAGAGTTGAGGAGTTGAGTTGAGGAGTTGAGGAATTGGGGGTTTGAGGAGTTGGTGAGTTAAGTTGAGGAGTTAAGGAGTTGGCGGGGAGTTGAGGAGTTGGTGAGTTGGTGAGTTGAGGAGTTGGTGAGTTGAGGAGTTGGTGAATTGAGGAATTGGTGAGTTGAGGAGTTGAGGAGTTGGTGAGTTGGGGAGTTGGGGAGTTGGGGAGTTGAGGATTTGGGGATTTGGGGAGTTGAGGATTTGGGGAATTGAGTGGTTGGGGCGTTGAAGAGTTGGGGAGCTGAGGAGTTGTGAGTTGAGGAGTTGGGGAGTTGAGGAGTTGGGGAGTTGGGGAGTTTGAGGAGGTGGGGAGTTGAGGAGTTGAGGAGTTGGTGAGTTGAGGCATTGGTGAGTTGAGGAGTTGAGGAGTTTGTGTGTTGAGTTGAGGAGTTGAGGAGTTGGGGGGTTGAGGAGTTGGGGATTTGAGTTGAGGAGTTGGGGAGTTGGGGAGCTGAGGAGTTGGGGAGTTGGGGGGTTGAGGAGTTGATGATTTGGGGAATTGGGGAGTTGAGGAATTGGTGAGTTGAGGAGTTGAGGAGTTTGTGTGTTGAGGAGTTTGTGAGTTGACGAGATTGTGAGTTGAGGAGGTGGGTAGTTGAGGAGTTGGGGAGCTGAGGAGTTGGGGAGTTGGGGAGTTGAGGATTTGGGGAGTTGGGAAGTTGGCGAGTTGAGTTGGGGAGTTGGGGAGTTGAGGAGTTGGGGAGTTTAGCAGTTGAGTAGTTTGTGAGTTGGGGAGTTTTGGAGTTGGAGATATGGGGAGTTGGGGAGTTGGGGAGTTGAGGAGTTGGGGGCGAGTTGGGGAGTTGGTGATTTGGGGAGTTGAGGATTTGGGGAGTTGAGGAGTTGAGGATTTGGAGAGTTGAGGAGTTGAGTTGAGGAGTTGAGGAGTTGAGGAATTGGGGGTTTGAGGAGTTGGTGAGTTAAGTTGAGGAGTTAAGGAGTTGGGGGGGAGTTGAGGAGTTGGTGAGTTGGTGAGTTGAGGAGTTGGTGAGTTGAGGAGTTGGTGAATTGAGGAATTGGTGAGTTGAGGAGTTGAGGAGTTGGTGAGTTGGGGAGTTGGGGAGTTGGGGAGTTGAGGATTTGGGGATTTGGGGAGTTGAGGATTTGGGGAATTGAGTGGTTGGGGCGTTGAAGAGTTGGGGAGCTGAGGAGTTGTGAGTTGAGGGGTTGGGGAGTTGAGGAGTAGGGGAGTTGGGGAGTTTGAGGAGTTGGGGAGTTGAGGAGTTGAGGAGTTTGTCAGTTGGGGAGTTGGGGAGTTGAGGAGTTGGGGAGTTGAGGAGTTGGAGAGTTGAGGAGTTGAGGAGTTTGTGATTTGGTTGAGTTGGGGAGTTGGGGAGTTGAGGAGTTGGGGAGTTGAGGAGTTGGGAGTTGAGGAGTTGGGGAGTTGTGAGTTGAGGAGTTGATGATTTGGGGAATTGGGGAGTTGAGGAATTGGTGAGTTGAGGAGTTGAGGAGTTTGTGTGTTGAGGAGTTTGTGAGTTGACGAGATTGTGAGTTGAGGAGGTGGGTAGTTGAGGAGTTGGGGAGCTGAGGAGGTGGGGAGTTGGGGAGTTGAGGATTTGGGGAGTTGGGAAGTTGGCGAGTTGAGTTGGGGAGTTGGGGAGTTGAGGAGTTGGGGAGTTTAGCAGTTGAGTAGTTTGTGAGTTGGGGAGTTTTGGAGTTGGAGATATGGGGAGTTGGGGAGTTGGGGAGTTGAGGAGTTGGGGGCGAGTTGGGGAGTTGGTGATTTGGGGAGTTGAGGATTTGGGGAGTTGAGGAGTTGAGGATTTGGAGAGTTGAGGAGTTGAGTTGAGGAGTTGAGGAATTGGGGGTTTGAGGAGTTGGTGAGTTAAGTTGAGGAGTTAAGGAGTTGGGGGGGAGTTGAGGAGTTGGTGAGTTGGTGAGTTGAGGAGTTGGTGAGTTGAGGAGTTGGTGAATTGAGGAATTGGTGAGTTGAGGAGTTGAGGAGTTGGTGAGTTGGGGAGTTGGGGAGTTGGGGAGTTGAGGATTTGGGGATTTGGGGAGTTGAGGATTTGGGGAATTGAGTGGTTGGGGCGTTGAAGAGTTGGGGAGCTGAGGAGTTGTGAGTTGAGGAGTTGGGGAGTTGAGGAGTAGGGGAGTTGGGGAGTTTGAGGAGTTGGGGAGTTGAGGAGTTGAGGAGTTTGTCAGTTGGGGAGTTGGGGAGTTGAGGAGTTGGGGAGTTGAGGAGTTGGAGAGTTGAGGAGTTGAGGAGTTTGTGAGTTGGTTGAGTTGGGGAGTTGGGGAGTTGAGGAGTTGGGGAGTTGAGGAGTTGGGAGTTGAGGAGTTGGGGAGTTGTGAGTTGAGGAGTTGGGGAGTTGAGGAGTTGGCGATTTGAGGAGTTGGCGAGTTGTGCGGTTGAGGATTTGGGGAGTTGTGAGTTGGGGAGTTGAGGAGTTGGGGCGTTGAGGAGTTGAGGAGTTGGGGCATTGAGGAGTTGGGGAACTGCGAAATTGGCGAGTTGAGGAGTTTGGGAGTTTGGGAGTTGAGGATTTTGGGGAGTTGAGGAATTGGGGAGTTGTCGAGTTGTGGAGTTGAGGAGTTGGCGAGTTGTGGAGTTGAGGAGTTGGCGAGTTGTGGAGTTGAGGAATTGGGGAGTTGTGAGTTGAGGAGTTGGGGAGTTGGGGAGTTGAGGAGTTGAGGAGTGTGAGGATTTGGGGAGTTGAGGAGTTGGGAAGTTGTGAGTTGAGGAGTTGGGGAGTTGAGGAGTTGGGGAGTTGAGGAGTTGTCAATTTGAGGAGTTGGTGAGTTGTGAAGTTGAGGATTTGGGGAGTTGTGAGTTGGGGAGTTAAGGAGTTGGGGCATTGGGGCGTTGAGGAGTTGGGGAGTTGAGGAGTTGGGGAGCTGAGGAGTTGAGGAGTTGGGGCATTGAGGAGTTGGGGAGCTGCGGAATTGGGGAGTTGAGGAGTTGGGGAGTTTGGGAGTTGAGGATTTTGGGGCGTTGAGGAATTGGGGAGTTGACGAGTTGTGGAGTTGAGGAGTTGGCGAGTTGGGGAGTTGAGGAATTGGGGAGTTGTGAGTTGCGGAGTTGGGAAGTTGGAGAGTTGGGGAGTTGAGGAGTTGGGGAGTTGAGGAGTTGGCGAGTTGTGGAGTTGAGGATTTGGGGAGTTGTGAGTTGGTGAGTTGAGGAGTTGAGGAGTTGAGGAGTTGGGGAGTTGAGGAGTTGAGGAGTTGGCGAGTTGTGGAGTTGAGGATTTGGGGAGTTGTGAGTTGGTGAGTTGAGGAGTTGAGGAGTTGAGGAGTTGAGGAGTTTGTGAGTTGGGGAGTTGGGGAGTTGGGGAATTGAGGAGTTGGGGAGTTGAGAAGTTGGGGAGTTTGTGAGTTGGGGAGTTTGTGAGCTGGGGAGTTGAGGAATTGGGCAGTTGGGGAGTTGACTAGTTGGGGATTTGGTGAGTTGAGGAGTTGGGGAGTTGAGGAGTTGAGGAGTTGGAGAGTTGAGGAGTTGAGGAGTTTGTGAGTTGGTTGAGTTGGGGAGTTGGGGAGTTGAGGAGTTGGGGAGTTGAGAAGTTGGGGAGTTTGTGAGTTGGGGAGTTTGTGAGCTGGGGAGTTGAGGAATTGGGCAGTTGGGGAGTTGACTAGTTGGGGAGTTGGTGAGTTGAGGAGTTGGGGAGTTGAGGAGTTGAGGAGTTGGGGAGTTGAGGAGTTGGGGAGTTGAGGAGTTGAGGAGCTGGGGAGTTGTGGAGTTGAGGAGTTGAGGATTTGGGGATTTGGCGAGTTGAAGAGTTGGGGAGTTGAGAAGTTTAGGAGTTGGGGAGTTGGGTTATTGTGGAGTTGGGGAGTTTGGGAGTTGAGGATTTGGGGAGTTGAGGAATTGGGGAGTTGACTAATTGGGGAGTTGAGGTGTTGGGAAGTTGAGGAGTTGGGGAGTTGGGGAGTTGAGCAGTTGGTGAGTTGAGGAGTTGGGGAGTTGGGGAGTTGAGGAGTTGAGGAGTTGGGGAGTTGGGGAGTTGAGCAGTTGTGGAGTTGTGGAGTTGGGGAGTTGGGGAGTTGTGGAGTTGGGGTGTTGGGGAGTTGAGGAGTTGGGGAATTGGGGAGTTGAGGAGTTGGGGAGTTGGTGTGTTGAGGAGTTGAGGAGTTGGTGAGTTGAGGCATTGGTGAGTTGAGGAGTTGAGGAGTTTGTGAGTTGAGCTGAGGAGTTGAGGAGTTGGGGAGTTGGTGAGTTGAGGAGTTGGGGAGTTGAGGAGTTGAGGAGTTGGGGAGTTGAGTTGAGGAGTTGGGGAGTTGGGGAGTTGGGGAGTTGAGGAGTTGAGGAGTTGGGGGGTTGAGGAGTTGGGGAGTTGAGTTGAGGAGTTGGGGAGTTGGGGAGTTGGGGAGCTGAGGAGTTGGGGAGTTGGGGGGTTGAGGAGTTGATGATTTGGGGAAAAAGGGAGTTGAGGAATTGGTGAGTTGAGGAGTTGAGGAGTTTGTGTGTTGAGGAGTTTGTGTGTTGAGGAGATTGTGAGTTGAGGAGGTGGGTAGTTGAGGAGTTGGGGAGCTGAGGAGGTGGGGAGTTGGGGAGTTGAGGATTTGGGGAGTTGGGAAGTTGGGGAGTTGAGTTGGGGAGTTGGGGAGTTGAGGAGTTGGGGAGTTGAGCAGTTGAGTAGTTTGTGAGTTGGGGAGTTGGGGAGTTGGAGATTTGGGGAGTTGAGGATTTGGGGAGTTGAGGAGTTGAGGATTTGGAGAGTTGAGGAGTTGAGTTGAGGAGTTGAGGAATTGGGGGTTTGAGGAGTTGGTGAGTTAAGTTGAGGAGTTAAGGAGTTGGCGGGGAGTTGAGGAGTTGGTGAGTTGGTGAGTTGAGGAGTTGGTGAGTTGAGGAGTTGGTGAATTGAGGAATTGGTGAGTTGAGGAGTTGAGGAGTTGGTGAGTTGGGGAGTTGGGGAGTTGGGGAGTTGAGGATTTGGGGATTTGGGGAGTTGAGGATTTGGGGAATTGAGTGGTTGGGGCGTTGAAGAGTTGGGGAGCTGAGGAGTTGTGAGTTGAGGAGTTGGGGAGTTGAGGAGTTGGGGAGTTGGGGAGTTTGAGGAGGTGGGGAGTTGAGGAGTTGAGGAGTTGGTGAGTTGAGGCATTGGTGAGTTGAGGAGTTGAGGAGTTTGTGTGTTGAGTTGAGGAGTTGAGGAGTTGGGGGGTTGAGGAGTTGGGGATTTGAGTTGAGGAGTTGGGGAGTTGGGGAGCTGAGGAGTTGGGGAGTTGGGGGGTTGAGGAGTTGATGATTTGGGGAATTGGGGAGTTGAGGAATTGGTGAGTTGAGGAGTTGAGGAGTTTGTGTGTTGAGGAGTTTGTGAGTTGACGAGATTGTGAGTTGAGGAGGTGGGTAGTTGAGGAGTTGGGGAGCTGAGGAGTTGGGGAGTTGGGGAGTTGAGGATTTGGGGAGTTGGGAAGTTGGCGAGTTGAGTTGGGGAGTTGGGGAGTTGAGGAGTTGGGGAGTTTAGCAGTTGAGTAGTTTGTGAGTTGGGGAGTTTTGGAGTTGGAGATATGGGGAGTTGGGGAGTTGGGGAGTTGAGGAGTTGGGGGCGAGTTGGGGAGTTGGTGATTTGGGGAGTTGAGGATTTGGGGAGTTGAGGAGTTGAGGATTTGGAGAGTTGAGGAGTTGAGTTGAGGAGTTGAGGAATTGGGGGTTTGAGGAGTTGGTGAGTTAAGTTGAGGAGTTAAGGAGTTGGGGGGGAGTTGAGGAGTTGGTGAGTTGGTGAGTTGAGGAGTTGGTGAGTTGAGGAGTTGGTGAATTGAGGAATTGGTGAGTTGAGGAGTTGAGGAGTTGGTGAGTTGGGGAGTTGGGGAGTTGGGGAGTTGGGGAGTTGAGGATTTGGGGATTTGGGGAGTTGAGGATTTGGGGAATTGAGTGGTTGGGGCGTTGAAGAGTTGGGGAGCTGAGGAGTTGTGAGTTGAGGAGTTGGGGAGTTGAGGAGTTGGGGAGTTGGGGAGTTTGAGGAGGTGGGGAGTTGAGGAGTTGAGGAGTTGGTGAGTTGAGGCATTGGTGAGTTGAGGAGTTGAGGAGTTTGTGTGTTGAGTTGAGGAGTTGAGGAGTTGGGGGGTTGAGGAGTTGGGGATTTGAGTTGAGGAGTTGGGGAGTTGGGGAGCTGAGGAGTTGGGGAGTTGGGGGGTTGAGGAGTTGATGATTTGGGGAATTGGGGAGTTGAGGAATTGGTGAGTTGAGGAGTTGAGGAGTTTGTGTGTTGAGGAGTTTGTGAGTTGACGAGATTGTGAGTTGAGGAGGTGGGTAGTTGAGGAGTTGGGGAGCTGAGGAGTTGGGGAGTTGGGGAGTTGAGGATTTGGGGAGTTGGGAAGTTGGCGAGTTGAGTTGGGGAGTTGGGGAGTTGAGGAGTTGGGGAGTTTAGCAGTTGAGTAGTTTGTGAGTTGGGGAGTTTTGGAGTTGGAGATATGGGGAGTTGGGGAGTTGGGGAGTTGAGGAGTTGGGGGCGAGTTGGGGAGTTGGTGATTTGGGGAGTTGAGGATTTGGGGAGTTGAGGAGTTGAGGATTTGGAGAGTTGAGGAGTTGAGTTGAGGAGTTGAGGAATTGGGGGTTTGAGGAGTTGGTGAGTTAAGTTGAGGAGTTAAGGAGTTGGGGGGGAGTTGAGGAGTTGGTGAGTTGGTGAGTTGAGGAGTTGGTGAGTTGAGGAGTTGGTGAATTGAGGAATTGGTGAGTTGAGGAGTTGAGGAGTTGGTGAGTTGGGGAGTTGGGGAGTTGGGGAGTTGAGGATTTGGGGATTTGGGGAGTTGAGGATTTGGGGAATTGAGTGGTTGGGGCGTTGAAGAGTTGGGGAGCTGAGGAGTTGTGAGTTGAGGGGTTGGGGAGTTGAGGAGTAGGGGAGTTGGGGAGTTTGAGGAGTTGGGGAGTTGAGGAGTTGAGGAGTTTGTCAGTTGGGGAGTTGGGGAGTTGAGGAGTTGGGGAGTTGAGGAGTTGGAGAGTTGAGGAGTTGAGGAGTTTGTGAGTTGGTTGAGTTGGGGAGTTGGGGAGTTGAGGAGTTGGGGAGTTGAGGAGTTGGGAGTTGAGGAGTTGGGGAGTTGTGAGTTGAGGAGTTGGGGAGTTGAGGAGTTGGCGATTTGAGGAGTTGGCGAGTTGTGCGGTTGAGGATTTGGGGAGTTGTGAGTTGGGGAGTTGAGGAGTTGAGGAGTTGGGGCATTGAGGAGTTGGGGAACTGCGAAATTGGCGAGTTGAGGAGTTTGGGAGTTTGGGAGTTGAGGATTTTGGGGAGTTGAGGAATTGGGGAGTTGTCGAGTTGTGGAGTTGAGGAGTTGGCGAGTTGTGGAGTTGAGGAGTTGGCGAGTTGTGGAGTTGAGGAATTGGGGAGTTGTGAGTTGAGGAGTTGGGGAGTTGGGGAGTTGAGGAGTTGAGGAGTGTGAGGATTTGGGGAGTTGAGGAGTTGGGAAGTTGTGAGTTGAGGAGTTGGGGAGTTGAGGAGTTGGGGAGTTGAGGAGTTGGCAATTTGAGGAGTTGGTGAGTTGTGAAGTTGAGGATTTGGGGAGTTGTGAGTTGGGGAGTTAAGGAGTTGGGGCATTGGGGCGTTGAGGAGTTGGGGAGTTGAGGAGTTGGGGAGCTGAGGAGTTGAGGAGTTGGGGCATTGAGGAGTTGGGGAGCTGCGGAATTGGGGAGTTGAGGAGTTGGGGAGTTTGGGAGTTGAGGATTTTGGGGCGTTGAGGAATTGGGGAGTTGATGATTTGGGGAATTGGGGAGTTGAGGAATTGGTGAGTTGAGGAGTTGAGGAGTTTGTGTGTTGAGGAGTTTGTGAGTTGACGAGATTGTGAGTTGAGGAGGTGGGTAGTTGAGGAGTTGGGGAGCTGAGGAGGTGGGGAGTTGGGGAGTTGAGGATTTGGGGAGTTGGGAAGTTGGCGAGTTGAGTTGGGGAGTTGGGGAGTTGAGGAGTTGGGGAGTTTAGCAGTTGAGTTGTTTGTGAGTTGGGGAGTTTTGGAGTTGGAGATTTGGGGAGTTGGGGAGTTGGGGAGTTGAGGAGTTGGGGGCGAGTTGGGGAGTTGGTGATTTGGGGAGTTGAGGATTTGGGGAGTTGAGGAGTTGAGGATTTGGAGAGTTGAGGAGTTGAGTTGAGGAGTTGAGGAATTGGGGGTTTGAGGAGTTGGTGAGTTAAGTTGAGGAGTTAAGGAGTTGGGGGGGAGTTGAGGAGTTGGTGAGTTGGTGAGTTGAGGAGTTGGTGAGTTGAGGAGTTGGTGAATTGAGGAATTGGTGAGTTGAGGAGTTGAGGAGTTGGTGAGTTGGGGAGTTGGGGAGTTGAGGAATTGGGGAGTTGTGAGTTGCGGAGTTGGGAAGTTGGAGAGTTGGGGAGTTGAGGAGTTGGGGAGTTGAGGAGTTGGCGAGTTGTGGAGTTGAGGATTTGGGGAGTTGTGAGTTGGTGAGTTGAGGAGTTGAGGAGTTGAGGAGTTGGGGAGTTGAGGAGTTGAGGAGTTGGCGAGTTGTGGAGTTGAGGATTTGGGGAGTTGTGAGTTGGTGAGTTGAGGAGTTGAGGATTTGGGGATTTGGGGAGTTGAGGATTTGGGGAATTGAGTGGTTGGGGCGTTGAAGAGTTGGGGAGCTGAGGAGTTGTGAGTTGAGGAGTTGGGGAGTTGAGGAGTTGGGGAGTTGGGGAGTTTGAGGAGGTGGGGAGTTGAGGAGTTGAGGAGTTGGTGAGTTGAGGCATTGGTGAGTTGAGGAGTTGAGGAGTTTGTGTGTTGAGTTGAGGAGTTGAGGAGTTGGGGGGTTGAGGAGTTGGGGATTTGAGTTGAGGAGTTGGGGAGTTGGGGAGCTGAGGAGTTGGGGAGTTGGGGGGTTGAGGAGTTGATGATTTGGGGAATTGGGGAGTTGAGGAATTGGTGAGTTGAGGAGTTGAGGAGTTTGTGTGTTGAGGAGTTTGTGAGTTGACGAGATTGTGAGTTGAGGAGGTGGGTAGTTGAGGAGTTGGGGAGCTGAGGAGTTGGGGAGTTGGGGAGTTGAGGATTTTGGGGCGTTGAGGAATTGGGGAGTTGACGAGTTGTGGAGTTGAGGAGTTGGCGAGTTGGGGAGTTGAGGAATTGGGGAGTTGTGAGTTGCGGAGTTGGGAAGTTGGAGAGTTGGGGAGTTGAGGAGTTGGGGAGTTGAGGAGTTGGCGAGTTGTGGAGTTGAGGATTTGGGGAGTTGTGAGTTGGTGAGTTGAGGAGTTGAGGAGTTGAGGAGTTGGGGAGTTGAGGAGTTGAGGAGTTGGCGAGTTGTGGAGTTGAGGATTTGGGGAGTTGTGAGTTGGTGAGTTGAGGAGTTGAGGAGTTGAGGAGTTGAGGAGTTTGTGAGTTGGGGAGTTGGGGAGTTGGGGAATTGAGGAGTTGGGGAGTTGAGAAGTTGGGGAGTTTGTGAGTTGGGGAGTTTGTGAGCTGGGGAGTTGAGGAATTGGGCAGTTGGGGAGTTGACTAGTTGGGGAGTTGGTGAGTTGAGGAGTTGGGGAGTTGAGGAGTTGAGGAGTTGGAGAGTTGAGGAGTTGAGGAGTTTGTGAGTTGGTTGAGTTGGGGAGTTGGGGAGTTGAGGAGTTGGGGAGTTGAGAAGTTGGGGAGTTTGTGAGTTGGGGAGTTTGTGAGCTGGGGAGTTGAGGAATTGGGCAGTTGGGGAGTTGACTAGTTGGGGAGTTGGTGAGTTGAGGAGTTGAGGAGTTGGTGAGTTGAGGCATTGGTGAGTTGAGGAGTTGAGGAGTTTGTGAGTTGAGTTGAGGAGTTGAGGAGTTGGGGAGTTGGTGAGTTGAGGAGTTGGGGAGTTGAGGAGTTGAGGAGTTGGGGAGTTGAGTTGAGGAGTTGGGGAGTTGGGGAGTTGGGGAGTTGAGGAGTTGAGGAGTTGGGGGGTTGAGGAGTTGGGGAGTTGAGTTGAGGAGTTGGGGAGTTGGGGAGTTGGGGAGCTGAGGAGTTGGGGAGTTGGGGGGTTGAGGAGTTGATGATTTGGGGAAAAAGGGAGTTGAGGAATTGGTGAGTTGAGGAGTTGAGGAGTTTGTGTGTTGAGGAGTTTGTGTGTTGAGGAGATTGTGAGTTGAGGAGGTGGGTAGTTGAGGAGTTGGGGAGCTGAGGAGGTGGGGAGTTGGGGAGTTGAGGATTTGGGGAGTTGGGAAGTTGGGGAGTTGAGTTGGGGAGTTGGGGAGTTGAGGAGTTGGGGAGTTGAGCAGTTGAGTAGTTTGTGAGTTGGGGAGTTGGGGAGTTGGAGATTTGGGGAGTTGAGGATTTGGGGAGTTGAGGAGTTGAGGATTTGGAGAGTTGAGAAGTTGAGTTGAGGAGTTGAGGAATTGGGGGTTTGAGGAGTTGGTGAGTTAAGTTGAGGAGTTAAGGAGTTGGCGGGGAGTTGAGGAGTTGGTGAGTTGGTGAGTTGAGGAGTTGGTGAGTTGAGGAGTTGGTGAATTGAGGAATTGGTGAGTTGAGGAGTTGAGGAGTTGGTGAGTTGGGGAGTTGGGGAGTTGGGGAGTTGAGGATTTGGGGATTTGGGGAGTTGAGGATTTGGGGAATTGAGTGGTTGGGGCGTTGAAGAGTTGGAGAGCTGAGGAGTTGTGAGTTGAGGAGTTGGGGAGTTGAGGAGTTGGGGAGTTGGGGAGTTTGAGGAGGTGGGGAGTTGAGGAGTTGAGGAGTTGGTGAGTTGAGGCATTGGTGAGTTGAGGAGTTGAGGAGTTTGTGTGTTGAGTTGAGGAGTTGAGGAGTTGGGGGGTTGAGGAGTTGGGGAGTTGAGTTGAGGAGTTGGGGAGTTGGGGAGCTGAGGAGTTGGGGAGTTGGGGGGTTGAGGAGTTGATGATTTGGGGAATTGGGGAGTTGAGGAATTGGTGAGTTGAGGTGTTGAGGAGTTTGTGTGTTGAGGAGTTTGTGAGTTGACGAGATTGTGAGTTGAGGAGGTGGGTAGTTGAGGAGTTGGGGAGCTGAGGAGGTGGGGAGTTGGGGAGTTGAGGATTTGGGGAGTTTGGAAGTTGGCGAGTTGAGTTGGGGAGTTGGGGAGTTGAGGAGTTGGGGAGTTTAGCAGTTGAGTAGTTTGTGAGTTGGGGAGTTTTGGAGTTGGAGATATGGGGAGTTGGGGAGTTGAGGAGTTGGGGGCGAGTTGGGGAGTTGGTGATTTGGGGAGTTGAGGATTTGGGGAGTTGAGGAGTTGAGGATTTGGAGAGTTGAGGAGTTGAGTTGAGGAGTTGAGGAATTGGGGGTTTGAGGAGTTGGTGAGTTAAGTTGAGGAGTTAAGGAGTTGGGGGGGAGTTGAGGAGTTGGTGAGTTGGTGAGTTGAGGAGTTGGTGAGTTGAGGAGTTGGTGAATTGAGGAATTGGTGAGTTGAGGAGTTGAGGAGTTGGTGAGTTGGGGAGTTGGGGAGTTGGGGAGTTGAGGATTTGGGGATTTGGGGAGTTGAGGATTTGGGGAATTGAGTGGTTGGGGCGTTGAAGAGTTGGGGAGCTGAGGAGTTGTGAGTTGAGGAGTTGGGGAGTTGAGGAGTAGGGGAGTTGGGGAGTTTGAGGAGTTGGGGAGTTGAGGAGTTGAGGAGTTTGTCAGTTGGGGAGTTGGGGAGTTGAGGAGTTGGGGAGTTGAGGAGTTGGAGAGTTGAGGAGTTGAGGAGTTTGTGAGTTGGTTGAGTTGGGGAGTTGGGGAGTTGAGGAGTTGGGGAGTTGAGGAGTTGGGAGTTGAGGAGTTGGGGAGTTGTGAGTTGAGGAGTTGGGGAGTTGAGGAGTTGGCGATTTGAGGAGTTGGCGAGTTGTGCGGTTGAGGATTTGGGGAGTTGTGAGTTGGGGAGTTGAGGAGTTGGGGCGTTGAGGAGTTGAGGAGTTGGGGCATTGAGGAGTTGGGGAACTGCAAAATTGGCGAGTTGAGGAGTTTGGGAGTTTGGGAGTTGAGGATTTTGGGGAGTTGAGGAATTGGGGAGTTGTCGAGTTGTGGAGTTGAGGAGTTGGCGAGTTGTGGAGTTGAGGAGTTGGCGAGTTGTGGAGTTGAGGATTTGGGGAGTTGTGAGTTGAGGAGTTGGGGAGTTGGGGAGTTGAGGAGTTGAGGAGTGTGAGGATTTGGGGAGTTGAGGAGTTGGGAAGTTGTGAGTTGAGGAGTTGGGGAGTTGAGGAGTTGGGGAGTTGAGGAGTTGGCAATTTGAGGAGTTGGTGAGTTGTGAAGTTGAGGATTTGGGGAGTTGTGAGTTGGGGAGTTAAGGAGTTGGGGCATTGGGGCGTTGAGGAGTTGGGGAGTTGAGGAGTTGGGGAGCTGAGGAGTTGAGGAGTTGGGGCATTGAGGAGTTGGGGAGCTGCGGAATTGGGGAGTTGAGGAGTTGGGGAGTTTGGGAGTTGAGGATTTTGGGGCGTTGAGGAATTGGGGAGTTGACGAGTTGTGGAGTTGAGGAGTTGGCGAGTTGGGGAGTTGAGGAATTGGGGAGTTGTGAGTTGCGGAGTTGGGAAGTTGGAGAGTTGGGGAGTTGAGGAGTTGGGGAGTTGAGGAGTTGGCGAGTTGTGGAGTTGAGGATTTGGGGAGTTGTGAGTTGGTGAGTTGAGGAGTTGAGGAGTTGAGGAGTTGGGGAGTTGAGGAGTTGAGGAGTTGGCGAGTTGTGGAGTTGAGGATTTGGGGAGTTGTGAGTTGGTGAGTTGAGGAGTTGAGGAGTTGAGGAGTTGAGGAGTTTGTGAGTTGGGGAGTTGGGGAGTTGGGGAATTGAGGAGTTGGGGAGTTGAGAAGTTGGGGAGTTTGTGAGTTGGGGAGTTTGTGAGCTGGGGAGTTGAGGAATTGGGCAGTTGGGGAGTTGACTAGTTGGGGAGTTGGTGAGTTGAGGAGTTGGGGAGTTGAGGAGTTGAGGAGTTGGAGAGTTGAGGAGTTGAGGAGTTTGTGAGTTGGTTGAGTTGGGGAGTTGGGGAGTTGAGGAGTTGGGGAGTTGAGAAGTTGGGGAGTTTGTGAGTTGGGGAGTTTGTGAGCTGGGGAGTTGAGGAATTGGGCAGTTGGTGAGTTGAGGAGTTGGGGAGTTGAGGAGTTGAGGAGTTGGGGAGTTGAGGAGTTGGGGAGTTGAGGAGTTGAGGAGCTGGGGAGTTGTGGAGTTGAGGAGTTGAGGATTTGGGGATTTGGCGAGTTGAAGAGTTGGGGAGTTGAGAAGTTTAGGAGTTGGGGAGTTGGGTTATTGTGGAGTTGGGGAGTTTGGGAGTTGAGGATTTGGGGAGTTGAGGAATTGGGGAGTTGACTAATTGGGGAGTTGAGGTGTTGGGAAGTTGAGGAGTTGGGGAGTTGGGGAGTTGAGCAGTTGGTGAGTTGAGGAGTTGGGGAGTTGGGGAGTTGAGGAGTTGAGGAGTTGGGGAGTTGGGGAGTTGAGCAGTTGTGGAGTTGTGGAGTTGGGGAGTTGGGGAGTTGTGGAGTTGGGGTGTTGGGGAGTTGAGGAGTTGGGGAATTGGGGAGTTGAGGAGTTGGGGAGTTGGTGTGTTGAGGAGTTGAGGAGTTGGTGAGTTGAGGCATTGGTGAGTTGAGGAGTTGAGGAGTTTGTGAGTTGAGTTGAGGAGTTGAGGAGTTGGGGAGTTGGTGAGTTGAGGAGTTGGGGAGTTGAGGAGTTGAGGAGTTGGGGAGTTGAGTTGAGGAGTTGGGGAGTTGGGGAGTTGGGGAGTTGAGGAGTTGAGGAGTTGGGGGGTTGAGGAGTTGGGGAGTTGAGTTGAGGAGTTGGGGAGTTGGGGAGTTGGGGAGCTGAGGAGTTGGGGAGTTGGGGGGTTGAGGAGTTGATGATTTGGGGAAAAAGGGAGTTGAGGAATTGGTGAGTTGAGGAGTTGAGGAGTTTGTGTGTTGAGGAGTTTGTGTGTTGAGGAGATTGTGAGTTGAGGAGGTGGGTAGTTGAGGAGTTGGGGAGCTGAGGAGGTGGGGAGTTGGGGAGTTGAGGATTTGGGGAGTTGGGAAGTTGGGGAGTTGAGTTGGGGAGTTGGGGAGTTGAGGAGTTGGGGAGTTGAGCAGTTGAGTAGTTTGTGAGTTGGGGAGTTGGGGAGTTGGAGATTTGGGGAGTTGAGGATTTGGGGAGTTGAGGAGTTGAGGATTTGGAGAGTTGAGGAGTTGAGTTGAGGAGTTGAGGAATTGGGGGTTTGAGGAGTTGGTGAGTTAAGTTGAGGAGTTAAGGAGTTGGCGGGGAGTTGAGGAGTTGGTGAGTTGGTGAGTTGAGGAGTTGGTGAGTTGAGGAGTTGGTGAATTGAGGAATTGGTGAGTTGAGGAGTTGAGGAGTTGGTGAGTTGGGGAGTTGGGGAGTTGGGGAGTTGAGGATTTGGGGATTTGGGGAGTTGAGGATTTGGGGAATTGAGTGGTTGGGGCGTTGAAGAGTTGGGGAGCTGAGGAGTTGTGAGTTGAGGAGTTGGGGAGTTGAGGAGTTGGGGAGTTGGGGAGTTTGAGGAGGTGGGGAGTTGAGGAGTTGAGGAGTTGGTGAGTTGAGGCATTGGTGAGTTGAGGAGTTGAGGAGTTTGTGTGTTGAGTTGAGGAGTTGAGGAGTTGGGGGGTTGAGGAGTTGGGGATTTGAGTTGAGGAGTTGGGGAGTTGGGGAGCTGAGGAGTTGGGGAGTTGGGGGGTTGAGGAGTTGATGATTTGGGGAATTGGGGAGTTGAGGAATTGGTGAGTTGAGGAGTTGAGGAGTTTGTGTGTTGAGGAGTTTGTGAGTTGACGAGATTGTGAGTTGAGGAGGTGGGTAGTTGAGGAGTTGGGGAGCTGAGGAGTTGGGGAGTTGGGGAGTTGAGGATTTGGGGAGTTGGGAAGTTGGCGAGTTGAGTTGGGGAGTTGGGGAGTTGAGGAGTTGGGGAGTTTAGCAGTTGAGTAGTTTGTGAGTTGGGGAGTTTTGGAGTTGGAGATATGGGGAGTTGGGGAGTTGGGGAGTTGAGGAGTTGGGGGCGAGTTGGGGAGTTGGTGATTTGGGGAGTTGAGGATTTGGGGAGTTGAGGAGTTGAGGATTTGGAGAGTTGAGGAGTTGAGTTGAGGAGTTGAGGAATTGGGGGTTTGAGGAGTTGGTGAGTTAAGTTGAGGAGTTAAGGAGTTGGGGGGGAGTTGAGGAGTTGGTGAGTTGGTGAGTTGAGGAGTTGGTGAGTTGAGGAGTTGGTGAATTGAGGAATTGGTGAGTTGAGGAGTTGAGGAGTTGGTGAGTTGGGGAGTTGGGGAGTTGGGGAGTTGAGGATTTGGGGATTTGGGGAGTTGAGGATTTGGGGAATTGAGTGGTTGGGGCGTTGAAGAGTTGGGGAGCTGAGGAGTTGTGAGTTGAGGGGTTGGGGAGTTGAGGAGTAGGGGAGTTGGGGAGTTTGAGGAGTTGGGGAGTTGAGGAGTTGAGGAGTTTGTCAGTTGGGGAGTTGGGGAGTTGAGGAGTTGGGGAGTTGAGGAGTTGGAGAGTTGAGGAGTTGAGGAGTTTGTGAGTTGGTTGAGTTGGGGAGTTGGGGAGTTGAGGAGTTGGGGAGTTGAGGAGTTGGGAGTTGAGGAGTTGGGGAGTTGTGAGTTGAGGAGTTGGGGAGTTGAGGAGTTGGCGATTTGAGGAGTTGGCGAGTTGTGCGGTTGAGGATTTGGGGAGTTGTGAGTTGGGGAGTTGAGGAGTTGAGGAGTTGGGGCATTGAGGAGTTGGGGAACTGCGAAATTGGCGAGTTGAGGAGTTTGGGAGTTTGGGAGTTGAGGATTTTGGGGAGTTGAGGAATTGGGGAGTTGTCGAGTTGTGGAGTTGAGGAGTTGGCGAGTTGTGGAGTTGAGGAGTTGGCGAGTTGTGGAGTTGAGGAATTGGGGAGTTGTGAGTTGAGGAGTTGGGGAGTTGGGGAGTTGAGGAGTTGAGGAGTGTGAGGATTTGGGGAGTTGAGGAGTTGGGAAGTTGTGAGTTGAGGAGTTGGGGAGTTGAGGAGTTGGGGAGTTGAGGAGTTGGCAATTTGAGGAGTTGGTGAGTTGTGAAGTTGAGGATTTGGGGAGTTGTGAGTTGGGGAGTTAAGGAGTTGGGGCATTGGGGCGTTGAGGAGTTGGGAGTTGAGGAGTTGGGGAGCTGAGGAGTTGAGGAGTTGGGGCATTGAGGAGTTGGGGAGCTGCGGAATTGGGGAGTTGAGGAGTTGGGGAGTTTGGGAGTTGAGGATTTTGGGGCGTTGAGGAATTGGGGAGTTGATGATTTGGGGAATTGGGGAGTTGAGGAATTGGTGAGTTGAGGAGTTGAGGAGTTTGTGTGTTGAGGAGTTTGTGAGTTGACGAGATTGTGAGTTGAGGAGGTGGGTAGTTGAGGAGTTGGGGAGCTGAGGAGGTGGGGAGTTGGGGAGTTGAGGATTTGGGGAGTTGGGAAGTTGGCGAGTTGAGTTGGGGAGTTGGGGAGTTGAGGAGTTGGGGAGTTTAGCAGTTGAGTAGTTTGTGAGTTGGGGAGTTTTGGAGTTGGAGATTTGGGGAGTTGGGGAGTTGGGGAGTTGAGGAGTTGGGGGCGAGTTGGGGAGTTGGTGATTTGGGGAGTTGAGGATTTGGGGAGTTGAGGAGTTGAGGATTTGGAGAGTTGAGGAGTTGAGTTGAGGAGTTGAGGAATTGGGGGTTTGAGGAGTTGGTGAGTTAAGTTGAGGAGTTAAGGAGTTGGGGGGAGTTGAGGAGTTGGTGAGTTGGTGAGTTGAGGAGTTGGTGAGTTGAGGATTTGGGGATTTGGGGAGTTGAGGATTTGGGGAATTGAGTGGTTTGGGCGTTGAAGAGTTGGGGAGCTGAGGAGTTGTGAGTTGAGGAGTTGGGGAGTTGAGGAGTAGGGGAGTTGGGGAGTTTGAGGAGTTGGGGAGTTGAGGAGTTGAGGAGTTTGTCAGTTGGGGAGTTGGGGAGTTGAGGAGTTGGGGAGTTGAGGAGTTGGAGAGTTGAGGAGTTGAGGAGTTTGTGAGTTGGTTGAGTTGGGGAGTTGGGGAGTTGAGGAGTTGGGGAGTTGAGGAGTTGGGAGTTGAGGAGTTGGGGAGTTGTGAGTTGAGGAGTTGGGGGAGTTGAGGAGTTGCCGATTTGAGGAGTTGGCGAGTTGTGCGGTTGAGGATTTGGGGAGTTGTGAGTTGGGGAGTTGAGGAGTTGGGGCGTTGAGGAGTTGAGGAGTTGGGGCATTGAGGAGTTGGGGAACTGCGAAATTGGCGAGTTGAGCAGTTTGGGAGTTTGGGAGTTGAGGATTTTGGGGAGTTGAGGAATTGGGGAGTTGTCGAGTTGTGGAGTTGAGGAGTTGGCGAGTTGTGGAGTTGAGGAGTTGGCGAGTTGTGGAGTTGAGGAATTGGGGAGTTGTGAGTTGAGGAGTTGGGGAGTTGGGGAGTTGAGGAGTTGAGGAGTGTGAGGATTTGGGGAGTTGAGGAGTTGGGAAGTTGTGAGTTGAGGAGTTGGGGAGTTGAGGAGTTGGGGAGTTGAGGAGTTGGCAATTTGAGGAGTTGGTGAGTTGTGAAGTTGAGGATTTGGGGAGTTGTGAGTTGGGGAGTTAAGGAGTTGGGGCATTGGGGCGTTGAGGAGTTGGGGAGTTGAGGAGTTGGGGAGCTGAGGAGTTGAGGAGTTGGGGCATTGAGGAGTTGGGGAGCTGCGGAATTGGGGAGTTGAGGAGTTGGGGAGTTTGGGAGTTGAGGATTTTGGGGCGTTGAGGAATTGGGGAGTTGACGAGTTGTGGAGTTGAGGAGTTGGCGAGTTGGGGAGTTGAGGAATTGGGGAGTTGTGAGTTGCGGAGTTGGGAAGTTGGAGAGTTGGGGAGTTGAGGAGTTGGGGAGTTGAGGAGTTGGCGAGTTGTGGAGTTGAGGATTTGGGGAGTTGTGAGTTGGTGAGTTGAGGAGTTGAGGAGTTGAGGAGTTGGGGAGTTGAGGAGTTGAGGAGTTGGCGAGTTGTGGAGTTGAGGATTTGGGGAGTTGTGAGTTGGTGAGTTGAGGAGTTGAGGAGTTGAGGAGTTGAGGAGTTTGTGAGTTGGGGAGTTGGGGAGTTGGGGAATTGAGGAGTTGGGGAGTTGAGAAGTTGGGGAGTTTGTGAGTTGGGGAGTTTGTGAGCTGGGGAGTTGAGGAATTGGGCAGTTGGGGAGTTGACTAGTTGGGGAGTTGGTGAGTTGAGGAGTTGGGGAGTTGAGGAGTTGAGGAGTTGGAGAGTTGAGGAGTTGAGGAGTTTGTGAGTTGGTTGAGTTGGGGAGTTGGGGAGTTGAGGAGTTGGGGAGTTGAGAAGTTGGGGAGTTTGTGAGTTGGGGAGTTTGTGAGCTGGGGAGTTGAGGAATTGGGCAGTTGGGGAGTTGACTAGTTGGGGAGTTGGTGAGTTGAGGAGTTGGGGAGTTGAGGAGTTGAGGAGTTGGGGAGTTGAGGAGTTGGGGAGTTGAGGAGTTGAGGAGCTGGGGAGTTGTGGAGTTGAGGAGTTGAGGATTTGGGGATTTGGCGAGTTGAAGAGTTGGGGAGTTGAGAAGTTTAGGAGTTGGGGAGTTGGGTTATTGTGGAGTTGGGGAGTTTGGGAGTTGAGGATTTGGGGAGTTGAGGAATTGGGGAGTTGACTAATTGGGGAGTTGAGGTGTTGGGAAGTTGAGGAGTTGGGGAGTTGGGGAGTTGAGCAGTTGGTGAGTTGAGGAGTTGGGGAGTTGGGGAGTTGAGGAGTTGAGGAGTTGGGGAGTTGGGGAGTTGAGCAGTTGTGGAGTTGTGGAGTTGGGGAGTTGGGGAGTTGTGGAGTTGGGGTGTTGGGGAGTTGAGGAGTTGGGGAATTGGGGAGTTGAGGAGTTGGGGAGTTGGGGAGTTGTGGAGTTGGGGAGTTGGGGAGTTGAGGAGTTGTGGATTTGGGGATTTGAGGAGTTGGCGAGTTGGGGAGTTGTGGAGTTGTGGAGTTGGGGAGTTGCGGAGTTGGGGAGTTGAAGAGTTGAGGAGTTGGGGAGTTGGGGGTTATTTGGGGAGTTGGGGAGTTGGGGAGTTGTGGAGTTGGGGAGTTGAGGAGTTGAGGAGTTGGGGAGTTGGGGGGTAGTTGGGGACTTGGGGAGTTGAGGAGTTGGGGAGTTGAGGAGTTGGGGAGTTGGGGAGTTGTGGAGTTGGGGAGTTGGGGAGTTGAGGAGTTGTGGATTTGTGGAGTTGGGGAGTTGGGGAGTTGGTGAGTTGAGGCATTGGTGAGTTGAGGAGTTGAGGAGTTTGTGTGTTGAGTTGAGGAGTTGAGGAGTTGGGGGGTTGAGGAGTTGGGGAGTTGAGTTGAGGAGTTGGGGAGTTGGGGAGCTGAGGAGTTGGGGAGTTGGGGGGTTGAGGAGTTGATGATTTGGGGAATTGGGGAGTTGAGGAATTGGTGAGTTGAGGAGTTGAGGAGTTTGTGTGTTGAGGAGTTTGTGAGTTGACGAGATTGTGAGTTGAGGAGGTGGGTAGTTGAGGAGTTGGGGAGCTGAGGAGGTGGGGAGTTGGGGAGTTGAGGATTTGGGGAGTTGGGAAGTTGGCGAGTTGAGTTGGGGAGTTGGGGAGTTGAGGAGTTGGGGAGTTTAGCAGTTGAGTAGTTTGTGAGTTGGGGAGTTTTGGAGTTGGAGATATGGGGAGTTGGGGAGTTGGGGAGTTGAGGAGTTGGGGGCGAGTTGGGGAGTTGGTGATTTGGGGAGTTGAGGATTTGGGGAGTTGAGGAGTTGAGGATTTGGAGAGTTGAGGAGTTGAGTTGAGGAGTTGAGGAATTGGGGGTTTGAGGAGTTGGTGAGTTAAGTTGAGGAGTTAAGGAGTTGGGGGGGAGTTGAGGAGTTGGTGAGTTGGTGAGTTGAGGAGTTGGTGAGTTGAGGAGTTGGTGAATTGAGGAATTGGTGAGTTGAGGAGTTGAGGAGTTGGTGAGTTGGGGAGTTGGGGAGTTGGGGAGTTGAGGATTTGGGGATTTGGGGAGTTGAGGATTTGGGGAATTGAGTGGTTGGGGCGTTGAAGAGTTGGGGAGCTGAGGAGTTGTGAGGTTGAGGGGTTGGGGAGTTGAGGAGTAGGGGAGTTGGGGAGTTTGAGGAGTTGGGGAGTTGAGGAGTTGAGGAGTTTGTCAGTTGGGGAGTTGGGGAGTTGAGGAGTTGGGGAGTTGAGGAGTTGGAGAGTTGAGGAGTTGAGGAGTTTGTGAGTTGGTTGAGTTGGGAGTTGGGGAGTTGAGGAGTTGGGGAGTTGAGGAGTTGGGAGTTGAGGAGTTGGGGAGTTGTGAGTTGAGGAGTTGGGGAGTTGAGGAGTTGGCGATTTGAGGAGTTGGCGAGTTGTGCGGTTGAGGATTTGGGGAGTTGTGAGTTGGGGAGTTGAGGAGTTGAGGAGTTGGGGCATTGAGGAGTTGGGGAACTGCGAAATTGGCGAGTTGAGGAGTTTGGGAGTTTGGGAGTTGAGGATTTTGGGGAGTTGAGGAATTGGGGAGTTGTCGAGTTGTGGAGTTGAGGAGTTGGCGAGTTGTGGAGTTGAGGAGTTGGCGAGTTGTGGAGTTGAGGAATTGGGGAGTTGTGAGTTGAGGAGTTGGGGAGTTGGGGAGTTGAGGAGTTGAGGAGTGTGAGGATTTGGGGAGTTGAGGAGTTGGGAAGTTGTGAGTTGAGGAGTTGGGGAGTTGAGGAGTTGGGGAGTTGAGGAGTTGGCAATTTGAGGAGTTGGTGAGTTGTGAAGTTGAGGATTTGGGGAGTTGTGAGTTGGGGAGTTAAGGAGTTGGGGCATTGGGGCGTTGAGGAGTTGGGGAGTTGAGGAGTTGGGGAGCTGAGGAGTTGAGGAGTTGGGGCATTGAGGAGTTGGGGAGCTGCGGAATTGGGGAGTTGAGGAGTTGGGGAGTTTGGGAGTTGAGGATTTTGGGGCGTTGAGGAATTGGGAGTTGATGATTTGGGGAATTGGGGAGTTGAGGAATTGGTGAGTTGAGGAGTTGAGGAGTTTGTGTGTTGAGGAGTTTGTGAGTTGACGAGATTGTGAGTTGAGGAGGTGGGTAGTTGAGGAGTTGGGGAGCTGAGGAGGTGGGGAGTTGGGGAGTTGAGGATTTGGGGAGTTGGGAAGTTGGCGAGTTGAGTTGGGGAGTTGGGGAGTTGAGGAGTTGGGGAGTTTAGCAGTTGAGTAGTTTGTGAGTTGGGGAGTTTTGGAGTTGGAGATTTGGGGAGTTGGGGAGTTGGGGAGTTGAGGAGTTGGGGGCGAGTTGGGGAGTTGGTGATTTGGGGAGTTGAGGATTTGGGGAGTTGAGGAGTTGAGGATTTGGAGAGTTGAGGAGTTGAGTTGAGGAGTTGAGGAATTGGGGGTTTGAGGAGTTGGTGAGTTAAGTTGAGGAGTTAAGGAGTTGGGGGGGAGTTGAGGAGTTGGTGAGTTGGTGAGTTGAGGAGTTGGTGAGTTGAGGAGTTGGTGAATTGAGGAATTGGTGAGTTGAGGAGTTGAGGAGTTGGTGAGTTGGGGAGTTGGGGAGTTGGGGAGTTGAGGATTTGGGGATTTGGGGAGTTGAGGATTTGGGGAATTGAGTGGTTGGGGCGTTGAAGAGTTGGGGAGCTGAGGAGTTGTGAGTTGAGGAGTTGGGGAGTTGAGGAGTAGGGGAGTTGGGGAGTTTGAGGAGTTGGGGAGTTGAGGAGTTGAGGAGTTTGTCAGTTGGGGAGTTGGGGAGTTGAGGAGTTGGGGAGTTGAGGAGTTGGAGAGTTGAGGAGTTGAGGAGTTTGTGAGTTGGTTGAGTTGGGGAGTTGGGGAGTTGAGGAGTTGGGGAGTTGAGGAGTTGGGAGTTGAGGAGTTGGGGAGTTGTGAGTTGAGGAGTTGGGGAGTTGAGGAGTTGGCGATTTGAGGAGTTGGCGAGTTGTGCGGTTGAGGATTTGGGGAGTTGTGAGTTGGGGAGTTGAGGAGTTGGGGCGTTGAGGAGTTGAGGAGTTGGGGCATTGAGGAGTTGGGGAACTGCGAAATTGGCGAGTTGAGGAGTTTGGGAGTTTGGGAGTTGAGGATTTTGGGGAGTTGAGGAATTGGGGAGTTGTCGAGTTGTGGAGTTGAGGAGTTGGCGAGTTGTGGAGTTGAGGAGTTGGCGAGTTGTGGAGTTGAGGAATTGGGGAGTTGTGAGTTGAGGAGTTGGGGAGTTGGGGAGTTGAGGAGTTGAGGAGTGTGAGGATTTGGGGAGTTGAGGAGTTGGGAAGTTGTGAGTTGAGGAGTTGGGGAGTTGAGGAGTTGGGGAGTTGAGGAGTTGTCAATTTGAGGAGTTGGTGAGTTGTGAAGTTGAGGATTTGGGGAGTTGTGAGTTGGGGAGTTAAGGAGTTGGGGCATTGGGGCGTTGAGGAGTTGGGGAGTTGAGGAGTTGGGGAGCTGAGGAGTTGAGGAGTTGGGGCATTGAGGAGTTGGGGAGCTGCGGAATTGGGGAGTTGAGGAGTTGGGGAGTTTGGGAGTTGAGGATTTTGGGGCGTTGAGGAATTGGGGAGTTGACGAGTTGTGGAGTTGAGGAGTTGGCGAGTTGGGGAGTTGAGGAATTGGGGAGTTGTGAGTTGCGGAGTTGGGAAGTTGGAGAGTTGGGGAGTTGAGGAGTTGGGGAGTTGAGGAGTTGGCGAGTTGTGGAGTTGAGGATTTGGGGAGTTGTGAGTTGGTGAGTTGAGGAGTTGAGGAGTTGAGGAGTTGGGGAGTTGAGGAGTTGAGGAGTTGGCGAGTTGTGGAGTTGAGGATTTGGGGAGTTGTGAGTTGGTGAGTTGAGGAGTTGAGGAGTTGAGGAGTTGAGGAGTTTGTGAGTTGGGGAGTTGGGGAGTTGGGGAATTGAGGAGTTGGGGAGTTGAGAAGTTGGGGAGTTTGTGAGTTGGGGAGTTTGTGAGCTGGGGAGTTGAGGAATTGGGCAGTTGGGGAGTTGACTAGTTGGGGAGTTGGTGAGTTGAGGAGTTGGGGAGTTGAGGAGTTGAGGAGTTGGAGAGTTGAGGAGTTGAGGAGTTTGTGAGTTGGTTGAGTTGGGGAGTTGGGGAGTTGAGGAGTTGGGGAGTTGAGAAGTTGGGGAGTTTGTGAGTTGGGGAGTTTGTGAGCTGGGGAGTTGAGGAATTGGGCAGTTGGGGAGTTGACTAGTTGGGGAGTTGGTGAGTTGAGGAGTTGGGGAGTTGAGGAGTTGAGGAGTTGGGGAGTTGAGGAGTTGGGGAGTTGAGGAGTTGAGGAGCTGGGGAGTTGTGGAGTTGAGGAGTTGAGGATTTGGGGATTTGGCGAGTTGAAGAGTTGGGGAGTTGAGAAGTTTAGGAGTTGGGGAGTTGGGTTATTGTGGAGTTGGGGAGTTTGGGAGTTGAGGATTTGGGGAGTTGAGGAATTGGGGAGTTGACTAATTGGGGAGTTGAGGTGTTGGGAAGTTGAGGAGTTGGGGAGTTGGGGAGTT
>NW_027252598.1:7500-10000 GCF_044704955.1 Pristiophorus japonicus | reverse complement strand
GAGACCGACCAGGGCTGCCGCCCAACCGACTATTCACCCTTTTTGGGCGGGAATTTTTTCCATTTTTGTCCATTTTTCGGGTTTTTGGTCGGGCTTCAAAAACGGCAGCCCGAGGCCTGGCAGAGGCCGGGGCATGTCCCCGGTCGCGCCAGGCGGCTCGCGCGACCCGATTAGGCCCCGAAAGGAGTCGGGAAATCGGCAGACCTGCCCGAGTTCAGCCCGGGGGAGGCGGGGGGCAGGTCGGTTCGGCTCAAATCATTAACCAAAGCCGAGACTTGGTCTCGCTGGCGCAACCGAAGTGCCAGGCTGGATAACTCATTAACCAGAAGGCGGCTGGAGGCAGGCAGGGCTGATGGCTGAGGCCGGGTGGAGGCCACCCGCGGCCGGGAAAGTCAAAAGTCCCGTTGTGTGGAAGTCTATGAGGTCAGATTCGGCCGCCTTACCGGGCCTGCGGTTGATGGTTTCCCGCTTGGGCAAGCGAGTCGGCCCGGCAAAGTGGCCACTTGCATTTTCTGGCAAGTGTCTGCGAACAACGTTAATGAGTTGAACCTCGGCAATTGTCGGAAGTCCCGATGAAGAAATGAAAATGCCCCTTTTGCGGGGATTTGGATGCTCATGGCCGGCAGCAGGTGGCCCGACGCCCCGCCAACTTGACACTTGTCATTTCTGTCCTTGGGGGTTGGCGGGGTATCTGCACAGAGGTAGGAGGTGGCAGAATCGAGACTTGGTGAGTTTTCCAAACAAACGTCTCGAGCCTCCAGGTCTGCAGAGACCGACCAGGGCTGCCGCCCAACCGACTATTCACCCTTTTTGGGCGGGAATTTATTCCCTTTTTGCCCATTTTTCGGGTTTTTGGTCGGGCTTCAAAAGCGGCTGCCCGAGGCCTGGCAGAGGCCGGGGCATGGGCCCCGATCGCGCCAGGCGGCACGCGCGACCCGATTAGGCCCCGAAAGGAGTCGGGAAATCGGCAGACCTGCCCGACTTCAGCCCGCGGGGGCGGGGGGCAGGTCGGTTCGGCTCAAATCATTAACCAAAGCCGAGACTTGGTCTCGCTGGCGCAACCGAAGTGCCAGGCTGGATAACTCATTAACCAGAAGGCGGCTGGAGGCAGGCAGGGCTGATGGCTGAGGCCGGGTGGAGGCCACCCGCGGCCGGGAAAGTCAAAAGTCCCGTTGTGTGGAAGTCTATGAGGTCAGATTCGGCCGCCTTACCGGGCCTTCGGTTGATGGTTTCCCGCTTGGGCAAGCGAGTCGGCCCGGCAAAGTGGCCACTTGCATTTTCTGGCAAGTGTCTGCGAACAACGTTAATGAGTTGAACCTTGGAAATTGCCGGAAGTCCCGATGAAGAAATGAAAATGCCCCTTTTGCGGGGATTTGGATGCTCATGGCCGGCAGCAGGTGGCCCGACGCCCCGCCAACTTGACACTTGTCATTTCTGTCCTTGGGGGTTGGCGGGGTATCTGCACAGAGGTAGGAGGTGGCAGAATCGAGACTTGGTGAGTTTTCCAAACAAACGTCTCGAGCCTCCAGGTCTGCAGAGACCGACCAGGGCTGCCGCCCAACCGACTATTCACCCTTTTTGGGCGGGAATTTATTCCCTTTTTGCCCATTTTTCGGGTTTTTGGTCGGGCTTCAAAAGCGGCTGCCCGAGGCCTGGCAGAGGCCGGGGCATGGGCCCCGATCGCGCCAGGCGGCTCGCGCGACCCGATTAGGCCCCGAAAGGAGTCGGGAAATCGGCAGACCTTGCCGAGTTCAGCCCGCGGTGGCGGGGGGCAGGTCGGTTCGGCTCAAATCATTAACCAAAGCCGAGACTTGGTCTCGCTGGCGCAACCGAAGTGCCAGGCTGGATAACTCATTAACCAGAAGGCGGCTGGAGGCAGGCAGGGCTGATGGCTGAGGCCGGGTGGAGGCCACCCGCGGCCGGGAAAGTCAAAAGTCCCGTTGTGTGGAAGTCTATGAGGTCAGATTCGGCCGCCTTACCGGGCCTTCGGTTGATGGTTTCCCGCTTGGGCAAGCGAGTCGGCCCGGCAAAGTGGCCACTTGCATTTTCTGGCAAGTGTCTGCGAACAACGTTAATGAGTTGAACCTTGGAAATTGCCGGAAGTCCCGATGAAGAAATGAAAATGCCCCTTTTGCGGGATTTGGATGCTCATGGCCGGCAGCAGGTGGCCCGACGCCCCGCCAACTTGACACTTGTCATTTCTGTCCTTGGGGGTTGGCGGGGTATCTGCACAGAGGTAGGAGGTGGCAGAATCGAGACTTGGTGAGTTTTCCAAACAAACGTCTCGAGCCTCCAGGTCTGCAGAGACCGACCAGGGCTGCCGCCCAACCGACTATTCACCCTTTTTGGGCGGGAATTTATTCCCTTTTTGCCCATTTTTCGGGTTTTGGTCGGGCTTCAAAAGCGGCTGCCCGAGGCCTGGCAGAGGCCGGGGCATGGTCCCCGATCGCGCCAGGCGGCTCGCGCGACCCGATTAGGCCCCGAAAGGAGTCGGGAAATC
>NW_027252597.1:0-23283 GCF_044704955.1 Pristiophorus japonicus | reverse complement strand
AACGTGACAGGTACAGAATAAAACCCAGACTCCCATAACAGAGAAAGGCCCGCACTCACATACCAGAGGCAGATAGATACAGAGTAAAACTCAGACTCACATACTAGAGACCGACAGATTCAGCATAAACACTCACCTCCATAACAAAAATTGACAATTAGAAAGTAAATATTCTATCAGGAATTGGTGGTACCGAGTAAAACATTGCTAACATACTGGAGAATGATGCGTATGGATAGAGCTCACATAACAGATACAGCACAAAACAAACACTCACACACCATGAATGGAAAGATACAGATTGAAACCCACTGGAAATTACCAGAAATTGACAGGTACAGGATAAAACCCAGACTCTCCTATCAGAAACTGAAATAGAGTAATACCCTCATTCACATGCCAGAGATGGACAGATACAGGGTCAAACCCACGTTCCCATAACAGACACCCACAACATTAATTCTATATTTACCTGTCAATGGATCAGAGAGTGAAAGTATCAGTATCTATCCTATAATCGGCAGTTAATCCCACACTGACACTGCAACAGAGATTGAAAGTGGCAGGGTGTACCCTACATTCATCTGTCAATCAGAACCTCATATAGTATCAGAGAATGAGAAATGCAGTATCTATCCAACACTCACCTGTCATATAGTATCAGAGAATGAGAAAGGCAGTATCTATCCAACATTCACCTGTCACATCAGGTCAGAGAATGAGAGAGTCAGTATCTATCCAACACTCACGTGTCATATAGTGTCAGAGCATGAGAAAGGCAGTATCTAGCCAACATTCACCTGTCACATAGTGTCAGAGAATGAGAGAGTCAGTATCTATCCAACACTCACCTGTCATATAGTGTCAGAGAATGAGAAAGGCAGTATCTAGCCAACATTCACCTGTCACATAGTGTCAGAGAATGAGTGAAGCAGTATCTATCCAACACTCACCTGTCACATAGTGTCAGAGAATGAGAAATGCAGTATCTATCCAACACTCACCTGTCACATAGTATCAGAGAATGAGAAAGGCAGTATCTATCCAACACTCACCTGTCACATAGTGTCAGAGAATGAGAGAGGCAGTATCTATCCAACACTCACCTGTCACATAGTGTCAGAGAATGAGAAAGGCAATATCTATCCAACTTCTATTATTAAGGAAGCAGTAGCAGTACATTTGGAGTAGCATAATTCAATCAAGCAAAGTCAGCATGGTTTTATGAAAAGGAAATTATGTTTGACAAATTTGCTGGAGTTCTTTGAGGATGTAATGAGCAGGGTGGATAAGGGGGAACTAGTAGCTGTAGTGTATTTTGATTTGAAGAAGGCAT
The DNA here is from genome assembly GCF_044704955.1 of Pristiophorus japonicus. Lineage (NCBI taxonomy): Eukaryota > Metazoa > Chordata > Chondrichthyes > Pristiophoridae > Pristiophorus > Pristiophorus japonicus. Next base: position 21,947 of record NW_027252597.1, on the reverse strand, counting down.
GTGATAAGAGGTGACTGAATGAGATAAAAGTTCACAGGATTTGGGGGTAATATATTAGCATGGATAGAGGATTGGCTAACTAACAGAAAAGAGAAAGTCAGTATAAATGGGACATTTTCCGGTTGGCAAACAGTGACTAGTGGGGTGCCACATGGATCGGTGCTAGGTATTTACAATCTATATTAATGAGTTGGATGAAGGGACTGAGTGAAATGTAGCCAATTTTGCTGATGATTCAAGGATGGGTAGGAAAACAAATGTGAGGAGGACACAAAAAATCTGCAATGGAATATAGACAGGCTAAGTGAGTGGGCAAAAATTTTGCAGATGGAGTATAATGTGGGAAAATGTGAGGTTATCCACTTTGGCAGAAGTAATAGAAAGCAAATTATAATTTAAATGGAGAAAAATTGCAAAATGCTGCAGTACAGAGAGACCTGGGGCTACTTGTGCATGAAACACAAAGTTTTAGTATGCTGGTACAGAAGTAATCAGGAAGGCAAATGGAATGTTGCCTTTTATTGCAAGGGGAATAGAGTATAAAAGCAGAGAAGTCCTGCTCCAACTGTACAGGGGATTGGTGAGGCCACACCTGGAATACTACGTGCAGTTTTGTTCTCTGTATTTAAGCCTGCTGACACACCAGCGAGTTCACAAGTGACTGCAGGGTTTGGATTCTGCTATTATCACAGACTGAATCAGATCCATTCTGACAGTTGGGCTTTCTTTCTGCTCATATTGATACACCTGAAACTGGGCTGGAGCTTAATATTCTGGATAGTTGACCAATTAATCAACGGGAAAAGGATCAGATAAAAAATAACGCTGATTTTGTTTGCATCTATAATTCACCCTTTAAAAAACATAAGAAATAGGAGCAGGAATAGGCCATTGGCCACTCAAACCTGCTCTGCCATTTAATAAGTTTATGGCTGATCTGATCTTGGCCATAGCTCCAATTCCCTGCCCACTCCCCATAACCCTTCGCTCCATTATCACTCAGAAATCTGTCTACCTCCACCTTAAATACATTCAATGACCGAGAATCCACAGCTCTCCGGGGGAGAAAATTCCAAAGATTTATGACCCTCTGAGAGAAGGAATTTCTCCTCATCTCAGTTCTAAATCGGCGACCCCTTATTCTTAAACTATGCCCCCTCGTCCTAGATTCCCCCACGAGTGGAAACATCCTTTGTGTATCGACCTTGTCGATTCCCCTCAGTATCATATGTTTCAATAAGATCACCTCTCATTCTACTAAACTCCAATAAGTATAGACCCAACCTGCTCAACCTAACCCTATATGTCAACCCCTTCATCTCAGAAATTAAACTAGTGAAGCTTCTCTGAACTGTCTCCAATGCAAGTATATCCCTCCTTAAATAAGGAGATGAAACTGTATGCAGTACTCCAGGTGTGGTCTCAACAAAACCCTGTACAGTTGTAGCAGGACTTCCCTGCTTTTATACTCCATCGCCTTTGCAATAAAGAGCAACATTTCTATTGGCTTTATAAGTACTTGCTCTATCTTAACACTAAATTTTTGTCTTTTGAACACAAGGACAACACCGTCCCTCTGTACTGCAGACTTTGTAATACCTCTCCAATTAAATAATACTTTGTATTTTTATTTTTCCTGCCATAGTGGATAACCTCACACTTTCCCACATTATACTCCATCTGCCAAATATTAGCCCACTTACTTATCCTGACTACATCCCTTTGCAGATTATTTGAGTCCTCCTATTTACTTTCCCATCCATCTTTGTATCATCAGCAAATTTGGTTACATTACACTCTGTCCCTTTATCCAAGTCACTAATATAGATTGTAAATAATTGAGGCCGATCCCTGCGGCACCCCATTAGTCACCGTTTGCCAAACAGAAAATGATCCATTTATCCCAACTCTCTGTCTTCAGTTAGTTAGCCCACTCTCTATCCATACTAATATATTACCCCCAATCCCATGAACTTTTATCTTGTGCAGTAGCCTTTTATATGGCCCCTTATCGAAAGTCTTCTGGAAATCCAAATACACCACATCCACTGGTTCCCCCTTATCCACCCTGCTCATTACATCCTCAAAGAACTCCAGCAAATTTGTCAAACATGAGTTCTCTTTCAAAAAACCATGCTGACTCTGCTTGTCCTGCTACTCGTTCCTTAATAATGGACTCCAGGTTTTCCCAACAACAGATGTTAGGCTAACTAGTCTATAGTTTCCTGTTTTTTGCCTCCGTCATTTTTTAAATAGCGGTGTTACATTTGTGGTTTTCCAAACCGCTGGGATCTCTCCACAATCCAGAGAGTTCTGGCAGATTTCAACCAACGCATCCACTATTATCTGAATGGTGACAGATTCGGAAAAGGGGAGGTGCAACGAGACCTGGGTGTCATCGTGCATCAGTCATTGAAGGTTGGCATGCAGATACAGCAGGTGGTTAAGAAAGCTAATGGCATGTTGGCCTTCATAGCGAGGGGATTTGAGTATAGAGGCAGGGAGTTGTGACTACAGTTGTACAGGGCCTTGGTGAGGCCACACCGAGAGTATTGTGTACAGTTTTGGTCTCCTAACTTTTGGAAGGACATTGTTACTATTGAGGGAGTGCAGCGAAGGTTCACCAGACTGATTCCCGGGATGGCGGGACTGACATATCAAGAAAGACTCGATCAACTGGGTTAAAATTCGCTGGAGTTTAGAAGAATGAGACGGGATCTCTGCAGCAACTCCTTTAAGACCCTTGGATGCAGGCCATGATGTCCAGGGGATTTCTCCACCTTTAGTCCCATTATTTTACAGCTTACTTTTTCTTTAGTGTCAGTGATAGTTTTAAGTACCCACTTCCCTCTCCCCCTTGATTATTATTGGGATGTATTTCGTATCTTCACGAAATATATTCAAAAAGGAGTTAGATGTAGTCCTTACCACTAGGGGGATTAAGGGGTATGGCGAGAAAGAGGAATGGCGGACTAAAGTTGCATGTTCAGCCATGAACTCAATGTTTGGTGGTGCAGGCTCGAAGGGCTGAATGGCCTACTCCTGTACCTATTTTCTATTTTTTTATACAGCACCCCACAGGGACATCACACACTATCCCTTCCCTGGGGCAGCTCGGAGTCAGATACAGAACGTACTACACCCCACAGGGACATCACACTCTTTCCCCTCCCTGGGGCAGCTCAGAGTCAGATACAGAACGTACTACACCCCACAGGGACATCACACACTTTCCCCTCTCTGGGGCAGCTGAGGGTCAGACACTGAACATACTGCACACTACAGGGACATCACACACTGCCCCCTCCCTGGGGCAGCTCAGAGTCAGACACTGAACATACTGCATCCCACGGGGACATCACACGCTGCCCCCTCCATGGGGCAGCTCAGGGTCAGACACTGAACACACTGCACCCCACGGGGACATCACACACTACCCCCTCCCTGGGGCAGCTCAGAGTCAGACAGTGAACATACTGCACCCCACAGGGACATCACACACTGCCCCCTCCCTGGGGCAGCTCAGGGTCAGACACTGAACATACTGCACCCCACAGGGACAGCACACACTGCCCCCTCCCTGGGGCAGCTCAGAATCAGACAGTGAACATGCTGCACCCCACAGGGACATCACACACTGCTCCCTCCCTTGGGCAGCTCAGAGTCAGACAGTGAACATACTGCACCCCACAGGGACATCACACACTACCCCCTCCCTGGGGCAGCTCAGATTCAGACACTGAACATACTGCACCCCACAGGGACAGCACACACTGCCCCCTCCCTGGGGCAGCTCAGAGTCAGACACTGAACATACTGCACACCATAGGGACAGCACACACTGCCCCCTCCCTGGGGCAGCTCAGAGTCAGACAGTGAACATACTGCTCCCCACAGGGACAGCACACACTGCCCCCTCCCTGGGGCAGCTGAGGGTCAGACACTGAACATACTGCACACTACAGGGGCTGCACGATCTGCCCTGTTTCTGGGGGAGTCGCAGCTGAGGATCCGCAGACGAAGGGGAACTTCTTCAAACCTTCTGGTCATGAATCCTGAGTCAGATTGATGTCGAATCCCCACATTCTGCGCTCCTCCTGAGAAGTCACAGAGACCATGGAACCTCACGGACCCTGGAGAAGCTCCCAGACCGCAGAGCTCTGCCCCACAGATCTGTGATACTGGGTCACCACATGGGGGCAGTGATCCCTCGGCCTCACCCCCCACCCACAGACTCCCCCCTGCGCATGTTAGCTCCACTCTCACTGTGTGCTGCATGGAGTTACTTTTATCCACAGCCGCTCTCCTCCCCTGAAGACGCTGACTCTGGCTGGGAGCAGAAATACAAATCAAACATCTTCAATTCCCAGCACACATTCAGGAAATGTGCGCCACTTACCGGGCACTGTACAGGTCTGGAGCAGATAACACCTCCCTCATTATCCTGGTCCCAGACTGACCCAGAACCAGATCCCCCCTCACCCTGCCCTGTCCCAGACCTCCAATCACCCTCGCCTGTACCAGACTGACCCAGGACCCCCTCACCCTCCCCTGTCCCAGACTGACCCAGACCTCCCCTCAATCTACCCTGTCCCAGACTGTCCCAGAACCCCCTCACCCTCCCCTGTCCAAGACTGACACAGACTCCTCTCACCCTCCCCTGTCCCAGACTGACCCAGACCTCCCCTCACCCTCCCCTGTCCCAGACTGACACAGGCTCCCCTCACCCTCCCCTGTCCCAGACCCCACCTCACCCTCCCCTGTCCCAGACTGACCCAGACCTCCCCTCACCCTCCCCTGTCCCAGACTGACCCAGACCTCCCCTCACCCTCCCCTGTCCCAGACTGACACAGAACCCCCTCACCCTCCCCTGTCCCAGACTGACCCAGAACACCCTCACCCTCCCCTGTCCCAGACTGACCCAGAACACCCTCACCCTCCCCTGTCCCAGACTGACTCAGAAACCCCCTCACCCTCCCCTGTCCCAGACTGACCCAGACCTCCCCTCACCCTCCCCGGTCCCGAACTGACTCAGAAACCCCCTCACCCTCCCCTGTCCCAGACTGACTCAGACCTCCCCTCACTCACCCCTGTCCCAGATTGACCCAGAACCCCTCACCCTCCCCTGTCCCAAACTGACTCAGAACCCCCCTCACCCTCCCCTGTCCCAGACTGACTCAGACCTCCCCACACCCAACCCTGTCCCAGACTAACCCAGAACCCCCTCACCCTCCCCTTCCCCAGACTGACCTAGAACCCCCTCACCCTCCCATGTCCCAGACTGACCCAGAACCACCTCACCTTACCCTGTCCCAGACTGACCCAGAACCCCCTCACCCTCCCCTGTCCCAGACTGATCCAGAACCCCCTCACCCTCCCCTGTCCAAGACTGTCCCAGAACCCCTTAACCTCCCCTGTCCCAGGCTAACCCAGAACCCCCTCACCCTCCCATGTCCCAGACTGACCCAGAACCACCTCACCTTAACCTGTCCCAGACTGACCCAGAACCCCCTCACCCTCCCCTGTCCCAGACTGACCCAGAACCACCTCACCTTACCCTGTCCCAGACTGACCCAGACCCCCCTCACCCTCCCCTGTCCCAGACTGACTCAGAACCCCCTCACCCTCCCCTGTCCCAGGCTAACCCAGGGGAGGGTGATGGGGTTCTGGGTCAGTCTGAGACAGGGGAGGGTGAGGGGAAGTCTGGGTCAGTCTGGGACAGTGGAGGGTGAGGGGAAGTCTGGGTCAGTCTGGGACAGGGGAGGGTGAGGTGTTCTGAGTCAGTCTGGGACAGGGGAGGGCGAGTGGAGTTCAGGGTCAGTCTGGGACAGGGGAGGGTGAGGGGAGGTATGGGTCAGTCTGGGACAGTGGAGTGTGAGGGGAAGTCTGGGTCAGTCTGGGACACGGGAGGGTGAGGGGAAGTCTGGGTCAGTCTGGGAGAGTGGAGGGTGAGTGGAGTTCTGAGTCAGTCTGGGACCGGGAAGCGTGAGGGGGTTCTGGGTCAGTCTGGGACAGGAAGTGTGAGGGGGTTCTGGGTTAGTTTGGGACAGGGGAGGGTGAGGGGTTCTGGGTCAGTCTGGGACAGGGGAGGGTGAGGGGGGTTCTGAGTCAGTCTGGGACAGGGCAGGGTGAGGGAAGGTCTGAGACAGGGGAGGGTGAGAGGAGGACCGAGTCAGTCTGGGACAGGGGAGGGTGAGGGGGTTCGAGGTCAGTAAAGGGACAGGGGAGGGCGAGGGTGGTCTGGGTCAACCTGGGACAGGGGAGGGAGAGGGCTTCTGGGTCAGTCTGGGACAGGGGAGGGTGAGGGGATTCTGGGTCAGTCTGGGACAGGGGAGGGTGAGTGGGTTCTAGGTCAGTCAGGGACAGCGGAGGGCGAGGGAGGTCTGGGTCAACCTGGGACAGGGGAGGGTGAGGGGGTTCTTGGTCAGTCTGGGACAGGGGAGGGTGAGGGGAGGTCTGCGTCAGTCTGGGCAGGGGAGGATGAGGAGGGTTATGGGTCAGTCTGGGACAGGGGAGGGTGAGGGTAGGTCTGGGACAGGGGAGGGTGAGGGGGTTCTGGGTCAGTTTGGGACAGGGGAGGGTGAGGGGGTTCTGGATCAGTCTGGGACAGAGGAGGGTGAGGGGGTTCTGGGTCAGTCTGGGACAGGGGAGGGTGAGGGGGTTCTGGATCAGTCTGGGACAGAGGAGGGTGAGCGGATGTCTGGGACAGGGGAGGGTGAGGGGGGTCTGGGTCAGTCTGGGACAGGGGAGGGTGAGGGGTGTCTGTGTCAGTCTGGGACAGGGGAGGGTGAGGGGGGTCTGGGTCAGTCTGGGACAGAGGAGGGTGAGGGGAGGTCTGGGTCAGTCTGGGACAGGGGAGGGTGAGCGGTTCTTGGTCAGTCTGGGACAGGGGAGGGTGAGGGGGTTCTGGGTCAGTCTGAGACAGGGGAGGGTGAGGGGGTTCTAGATCAGTCAGGGAAGGGGAGCGTGCGGGTGGTCTGGGTCAGCCTGGGACATGGGAGGGTGAGGGGTTCTGGGTCAGTCTGGGACAGGGGAGGGTGAGGGGAGGTCTGGGTCAGTGTGGGACAGGGGAGGGTGAGGGGAGGTCTGGGTCAGTCTGGGACAGGGGAGGGTGAGGGGGGTCTGGGTCAGTCTGGGACAGGGGAGGGTGAGGGGAGGTCTGGGTCAGTCTGGGACAGGGGAGGGTGAGGGGGTTCTAGGTCAGTCTGGAACAGCGGAGGGCGAGTGGGGTCTGGGTCAACCTGGGACAGGGGAGGGTGAGGGTGTTCTAGGTCAGTCAGGGACAGCGGAGGGTGAGGGGGTTCTGGGTCAACCTGGGACAGGGGAGGGCGAGGGGGGTCTGGGTCAGTCTGGGACAGGGGAGGGTAAGGGGAGGTCTGGGTCAGTCTGGGACAGGGGAGGGCGAGGGGGTCTGGGTCAACCTGGGACAGGGGAGGGCGAGGGGGTTCTGGGTCAGTCTGGGACAGGGGAGGGTAAGGGGAGGTCTGGGTCAGTCTGGGACAGGGGAGGGTGAGGGGGTTCTGGGTCAGTCTGGGACAGTGGAGGGTGAGGGGGTTCTAGGTCAGTCTGGGACAGTGGAGGGTGAGGGGTTTCTGAGTGAGTCTGGGACAGGTGAGGGTGTGGGCTTCTGGATCAGTCTGGGACAGGGGAGGGTGAGGGGGTTCTGGGTCAGTCTGTGACAGGGTAAGGTGAGGTGTTTCTGGGTCAGTCTGGGACATGGGAGGGTGAGGGGGTTCTGGGTTAGCCTGGGACAGGGGAGGTTAAGGGGTTCTGGGACAGTCTGCGACAGGGGAGGGTGAGGGGGTTCTGGATCAGTCTGGGACAGGGGAGGGTGAGGGGGTTCTGGGTCAGTCTGGGACAGGGTAAGGTGAGGTGGTTCTGGGTCAGTCTGGGACAGGGGAGGGTGAGGGGTTCTGGTCAGTCTGGGAAAGGGGAGGGTGAGGCAAGGTCTGCGTCAGTCTGGTACAGGGGAGGGTGAGGGGTTCTGGTCAGTCTGGGACAGGGGAGGGTGAGGGGGTTCTGGGTCAGTCTGGGACAGTGGAGGGTGAGAGGGTTCTAGGTCAGTCTGGGACAGTGGAGGGTGAGGGGGTTCTGAGTGAGTCTGGGACAGGGGAGGGTGAGGGTGTTCTGGATCAGTCTGGGACAGGGGAGGGTGAGGTGGTTCTGGGTCAGTCTGGGACATGGGAGGGTGAGGGGGTTCTGAGTCAGTTTGGGACAGGGGAGGGTGAGGGGTTCTGGGTCAATCTGGGACAGGGGTGAGTGAGGGGAGATCTGAGTCAGTCTGGGACAGGGTAGTGTGAGGGGGTTTCTGAGTCAGTCTGGGACAGGGGAGGGTGAGGGTGTTTCTGAGTCAGTTCGGGACAGGGGAGGGTGAGGGGAGGTCTGGGTCAGTCTGGGACAGGGGAGGGTGAGGGTGTTCTGGGTCAGTCTGGGACAGGGGAGGGGGTTTCTGAGTCAGTCTGGGACAGGGAAGGGTGAGGGTATTCTGGGTCAGTCTGGGACAGGGGAGGGTGAGGGGGTTTCTGAGTCATTCTGGGACAGGGGAGGGTGACGGGATTCTGGGTCAGTCTGGGACAGGGGAGGGTAAGGGGAGGTCTGGGTCAGTCTGGGACAGGGGAGCGTGAGGGGATTCTGGGTCACTCTGGGACAGAGGAGGGTAAGGGGAGGTCTGGGTCAGTCTGGGACAGGGGAGGGTAAGGTGAGGTCTGGGTCAGTCTGGGACAGGGGAGGTTGAGTGGAGGTCTGGGTTAGTCTGGGACACTGGAGGGTGAGTGGAGGTCTGGGTTAGTCTGGGACACTGGAGTATGAGGAGTGGGGTCTGGGACAGGGGAGGGTGAGGGGATTCTGGGTCAGTCTGGGACAGGGGAGGGTGAGGAGTGGGGTCTGGGACAGGGGAGGGTGAGGGGATTCTGGGTCAGTCTGGGACAGGGGAGGGTGAGGCGTGGGTTCTGGGACAGGGGATGGTGAGGGGGTCCTGGGTCAGTCGGGGACGGGGAGGGTGAGGGGTAGGGTCTGGGATAGGGGAGGGTGAGGGTTCTGGGTCAGTCCTTAAAAGGGGAGTGTGAGGGGAGGTCTGGGACAGGGGAGATTGAGGGGAGGTCACGGTCAGTCTGGGACAGGGGATGGTGAGGGGGTTCTAGGTCAGTCTGGTACAGGGGAGGGTGATTGGAGGTCTGGGACAGGGGAGGGTGAGGAGGGTTCTGGGTCAGCCTGGTACAGGGGAGGGTAAGGGGGGGGTCTGGGACAGGGGAGGGTGAGGTGGGGTCTGGGACAGGGGAGGGTGAGGGGAGCCTGTGTCAGTCTGGGACAGGGGAGGGTGAGGGGAGCCTGGGTCAGTCTGGGACAGGGGAGGGTGAGGGGAGGTCTGGGTCAGTCTGGGGGAGGGTGAGGGGAGGTTTGGGTCAGTCTTGGACAGGGGAGGGTGAGGGGGTTCTGGGACAGGGGAGGGTGAGTGGAGGTCTGGGTTAGTCTGGGACACTGGAGGGTGAGGAGTGGGGTCTGGGACAGGGGAGGTCTCAGTCAGTCTGGGACAGGGCAGGGTGAGGAGGGTTCTGGGTCAGTCTGGTACAGGCGAGGGTGATTGGAGGTCTGGGACAGGGCAGGGTGAGGGGGGATCTGGTTCTGGGTCAGTCTGGGACCAGGATAATGAGGGAGGTGTTATCTGCTCCAGCCCTGTACAGTGCCCGGTAAGTGGCGCACATTTCCTGAATGTGTGCTGGGAATTGAAGATGTTTGATTTGTATTTCTGCACCCAGCCAGAGTCAGCGTCTTCAGGGGAGGAGAGCGGCTGTGGATAAACGTAACTCCATGCAGCTCACAGTGAGAGTGGAGCTAACATGCGGAGGGGGGAGTCTGTGGGTCGGGGTGAGGCCGAGGGATCACTGCCCCCATGTGGTGACCCAGTATCACAGATCTGTGGGGCAGAGCTCTGCGGTCTGGGAGCTTCTCCAGGGTCCGTGAGGTTCCATGGTCTCTGTGACTTCTCAGGAGGAGCGCAGATTGTGGGGAATCGACATCAATCTGACTCAGGATTCATGACCAGAAGGTTTGAAGAAGTTCCCCTTCGTCTGCGGACCCTCAGCTGCGACTCCCCAAGAAACTGGGCAGATCGTGCAGCCCTTGTAGTGTGCAGTATGTTCAGTGTCTGACTCTGAGCTGCCCCAGGGAGGGGGTAGTGTGTGATGTCCCTGTGGGTGCAGTATGTTCAGTGTCTGACTCTGAGCTGCCCCAGGGAGGGGGCAGTGTGTGCTGTCCCTGTGGGTGCAGTGTCTGACTCTGAGCTGCCCCAGGGAGGGGGCAGTGTGTGATGTCCCCGTGGGATGCAGTATGTTCAGTGTCTGACCCTCAGCTGCCCCAGAAAGGGGAAAGTGTGTGATGTCCCTGTGGGGTGCAGTACGTTCTGTATCTGACTCTGAGCTGCCACAGGGAAGGGATAGTGTGTGATGTCCCTGTGGGGTGCAGTACGTTCTGTGTCTGACTCTGAGCTGCCCCAGGGAGGGGAAAGTGTGTGATGTCCCTGTGGGGTGCAGTACGTTCTGTATCTGACTCTGAGCTGCCCCAGGGAGGGGAAAGTGTGTGATGTCCCTGTGGGGTGCAGTACGTTCTGTATCTGACTCTGAGCTACCCCAGGGAGGGGAAAGTGTGTGATGTCCCTGTGGGGTGCAGTACGCTGTGTGTCTGACTCTGAGCTGCCCCAGGGAGGGGAAAGTGTGTGATGTCCCTGTGGGGTGCAGTACGCTCTGTGTCTGACTCTGAGCTGCCCCAGGGAGGGGAAAGTGTGTGATGTCCCTGTGGGGTGTAGTACGTTCTGTATCTGACTCTGAGCTGCCACAGGGAAGGGATAGTGTGTGATGTCCCTGTGGGGTGCTGTATAAAAAAATGGAAAATAGGTACAGGAGTAGGCCATTCAGCCCTTCGAGCCTGCACCACCAAACATTGAGTTCATGGCTGAACATGCAACTTCAGTCCGCCTTTCCTCTTTCTCGCCATACCCCTTAATCCCCCTAGTGGTAAGGACTACATCTAACTCCTTATTGAATATATTTCGTGAAGATACGAAATACATCCCAATAATAATCAAGGGGGAGAGGGAAGTGGGTACTTAAAACTATCACTGACACTAAAGAAAAAGTAAGCTGTAAAATAATGGGACTAAAGGGGGAGAGGTCCCCTGGACATCATGGACTGCATCCAAGGGTCTTAAAGGAGTTGTTGCAGAGATCCCGTCTCATTCTTCTAAACTCCAGCGAATTTTAACCCAGTTGATCGAGTCTTTCTTGATATGTCAGTCCCGCCATCCCGGGAATCAGTCTGGTGAACCTTCGCTGCACTCCCTCAATAGTAACAATGTTCTTCCAAAAGTTAGGAGACCAAAACTGTACACAATACTCTCGGTGTGGCCTCACCAAGACCCTGTACAACTGTAGTCACAACTCCCTGCCTCTATACTCAAATCCCCTCGCTATGAAGACCAACATGCCATTTGCTTTCTTAACCACCTGCTGTATCTGCATGCCAACCTTCAATGACTGATGCACGATGACACCCAGGTCTCGTTGCACCTCCCCTTTTCCTAATCTGTCACCATTCAGATAATAGTGGATGCGTTGGTTGAAATCTGCCAGAACTCTCTGGATTGTGGAGAGATCTCAGTGGTTTGGAAAACCACAAATGTAACACCGCTATTTAAAAAATGACGGAGGCAAAAAACAGGAAACTATAGACTAGTTAACCTAACATCTGTTGTTGGGAAAACCTGGAGTCCATTATTAAGGAACGAGTAGCAGGACAAGCAGAGTCAGCATGGTTTTTTGAAAGAGAACTCATGTTTGACAAATTTCCTGGAGTTCTTTGAGGATGTAATGAGCAGGGTGGATAAGGGGGAACCAGTGGATGTGGTGTATTTGGATTTCCAGAAGACTTTCGATAAGGGGCCATATAAAAGGCTACTGCACAAGATAAAAGTTCATGGGATTGGGGGTAATATATTAGTATGGATAGAGAGTGGGCTAACTAACTGAAGACAGAGAGTAGGGATAAATGGATCATTTTCTGTTTGGCAAACGGTGACTAATGGGGTGCCGCAGGGATCGGCCTCAATTATTTACAATCTATATTAGTGACTTGGATAAAGGGACAGAGTGTAATGTAACCAAATTTGCTGATGATACAAAGATGGATGGGAAAGTAATTTGGACGAGGACTCAAATAATCTGCAAAGGGATGTAGTCAGGCTCAGTAAGTGGGCTAATATTTGGCAGATGGAGTATAATGTGGGAAAGTGTGAGGTTATCCACTATGGCAGGAAAAATAAAAATACAAAGTATTATTTAATTGGAGAGGTATTACAAAGTCTGCAGTACAGAGGGACGGTGTTGTCCTTGTGTTCAAAAGACAAACATTTAGTGTTAAGATAGAGCAAGTACTTATAAAGCCAATAGAAATGTTGCCCTTTATTGCAAAGGGGATGGAGTATAAAAGCAGGGAAGTCCTGCTACAACTGTACAGGGTTTTGGTGAGACCACACCTGGAGTACTGCGTACAGTTTTCATCTCCTTATTTAAGGAGGCATATACTTGCATTGGAGACAGTTCAGAGAAGCTTCACTAGTTTAATTTCTGAGATGAAGTGGTTGACATATAGGGTTAGGTTGAGCAGGTTGGGTCTATACTTATTGGAGTTGAGAAGAATGAGAGGTGATCTTATTGAAACATATGATACTGAGGGGAATCGACAAGGTCGATACACAAAGGATGTTTCCACTCGTGGGGGAATCTAGGACGAGGGGGCATAGTTTAAGAATAAGGGGTCGCCGATTTAGAACTGAGATGAGGAGAAATTCCTTCTCTCAGAGGGTCATAAATCTTTGGAATTTTCTACCCCGGAGAGCTGTGGATTCTCGGTCATTGAATGTATTTAAGGTGGAGGTTGACAGATTTCTGAGTGATAATGGAGCGAAGGGTTATGGGGAGTGGGCAGGGAAGTGGAGCTATGGCCAAGATCAGATCAGCCATAAACTTATTAAATGGCAGAGCAGGTATGAGTGGCCAATGGTCTACTCCTGCTCCTATTTCTTATGTTTTTTAAAGGGTGAATTATAGATGCAAACAAAATCAGCGTTATTTTTTATCTGATCCTTTTCCCGTTGATTAATTGGTCAACTCTCCAGAATATTAAGCTCCAGCCCTGTCTCAGGGGTATCAATATGAGCAGAAAGAAAGCCCAACTGTCAGAATGGATCTGATTCAGTCTGTGATAATAGCAGAATCCAAACCCTGCAGTCACTTGTGAACTTGCTGGTGTGTCAGCAGGCTCGATGACTGAGTGAATCCCTTCCCACACACAGTGCAGCTGAATGGCCTCTTCCCAGTGTGAACTCGCTGGTGTGTCAGCAGGCTTAAATACAGAGAACAAAACTGCACGTAGTATTCCAGGTGTGGCCTCACCAATACCCTGTACAGTTGGAGCAGGACTTCTCTGCTTTTATACTCTGTTCCCCTTGCAATAAAAGGCAACATTCCATTTGCCTTCCTGATTACTTCTGTACCAGCATACTAAAACTTTGTGTTTCATGCACAAGTAGCCCCAGGTCTCTCTGTACTGCAGCATTTTGCAATTTTTCTCCATTTAAATTATAATTTGCTTTCTATTACTTCTGTCAAAGTGGATAACCTCACATTTTCCCACATTATACTCCATCTGCAAAATTTTTGTGACAGGTGAATGTGACAGGTGAATGTTGGATAGATACTGCATTTCTCATTCTCTGATACTATATATCAGGTGAGTGTTGGATAGATACTGCATTTCTCATTCTCTGATACTATATGACAGGTGAGTGTTGGATAGATACTGCATTTCTCATTCTCTGATACTATATGAGGTTCTGATTGACAGATGAATGTAGGGTAGACCCTGCCACTTTCAATCTCTGGTGCAGTGTCAGAGTGGGATTAACTGCCGATTATAGGATAGATACTGATACTTTCACTCTCTGATCCATTGACAGGTAAATATAGAATTAATGTTGTGGGTGTCTGTTATGGGAGCGTGGGTTTGACCCTGTATCTGTCCATCTCTGGCATGTGAATGAGGGTATTACTCTATTTCAGTTTTTGATAGGAGAGTCTGGGTTTTATCCTGTACCTGTCAATTTCTGGTAATTGCCAGTGGGTTTCAATCTGTATCTTTCCATTCATGGTGTGTGAGTGTTTGTTTTGTGCTGTATCTGTTATGTGAGCTCTATCCATACGCATCATTCTCCAGTATGTTAGCAATGTTTTACTCGGTACCACCAATTCCTGATAGAATATTGACTTTCTAATTGTCAATTTTTGTTATGGAGGTGAGTGTTTATGCTGAATCTGTTGGTCTCTAGTATGTGAGTCTGAGTTTTACTCTGTATCTATCTGCCTCTGGTATGTGAGTGCGGGCCTTTCTCTGTTATGGGAGTCTGGTTTTTATTCTGTACCTGTCACGTTCTGATATGTGAGTATGAGGTATAATCATTTAATTTTATCGATTACGTTAAGTGGTTATATGTTTGATATTGTATCTGTCAGTTTCTGTTTTGAGAGTGTGGGGTATAATCTGTACCTGTCAGTGTCTGGTATGTGAGCGTGGGGTATAATCTGTACCTGTCAGTGTCTGGTATGTGAGCGTGGGGTATAATATGTACCTGTCAGTGTCTGGTATGTGAGTGTGGGTATAATCTGTATCTGTCAGTCTCTGGTATGTTAGTGTGGGTATAATCTGTATCTGTCAGTCTCTGGTATGTGAGTGTGGGTATAATCTGTACCTGTCAGTTTCTGGTATGTGAGTGTGGGTATAATCTGTACTGTCAGTTTCTGGTATGTGAGTGTGGGTATAATCTGTATCTGTCAGTTTCTGGTATGTGATTGGGGGTATAATCTGTACCTGTCAGTCTCTGGTATGTGAGTGTGGGTATAATCTGTACCTGTCAGTGTCTGGTATGTGAGTGTGGGTATAATCTGTATCTGTCAGTCTCTGGTATGTGAGTGTGGGTATAATCTGTACCTGTCAGTCTCTGGTATGTGAGTGTGGGTATAATCTGTATCTGTCAGTTTCTGGTATGTGAGTGTGGGTATAATCTGTACCTGTCAGTTTCTGGTATGTGAGTGTGGGTATAATCTGTACCTGTCAGTCTCTGGTATGTGAGTGTGGGTATAATCTGTACCTGTCAGTCTCTGGTATGTGAGTGTGGGGTATAATCTGTACCTGTCAGTGTCTGGTATGTGAGTGTGAGTATAATCTGTACCTGTCAGTGTCTGGTATGTGAGTGTGAGTATAATCTGTACCTGTCAGTCTCTGGTATGTGAGTGTGGGTATAATCTGTACCTGTCAGTGTCTGGTATGTGAGTGTGAGTATAATCTGTACCTCTCAGTGTCTGGTATGTGAGTGTGAGTATAATCTGTACCTGTCAGTGTCTGGTATGTGAGTGTGAGTATAATCTGTACCTGTCAGTCTCTGGTATGTGAGTGTGGGTATAATCTGCACCTCTCAGTGTCTGGTATGTGAGTGTGAGTATAATCTGTACCTCTCAGTGTCTGGTATGTGAGTGTGGGGTATAATCTGTACCTGTCAGTCTCTGGTATGTGAGTGTGGGGTATAATCTGTATCTGTCAGTTTCTGGTATGTGAGTGTGGGTATAATCTGTACCTGTCAGTTTCTGGTATGTGAGTGTGGGTATAATCTGTACCTGTCAGTCTCTGGTATGTGAGTGTGGGTATAATCTGTACCTGTCAGTCTCTGGTATGTGAGTGTGGGGTATAATCTGTACCTGTCAGTGTCTGGTATGTGAGTGTGAGTATAATCTGTACCTGTCAGTGTCTGGTATGTGAGTGTGAGTATAATCTGTACCTGTCAGTCTCTGGTATGTGAGTGTGGGTATAATCTGTACCTGTCAGTGTCTGGTATGTGAGTGTGAGTATAATCTGTACCTCTCAGTGTCTGGTATGTGAGTGTGAGTATAATCTGTACCTGTCAGTGTCTGGTATGTGAGTGTGAGTATAATCTGTACCTGTCAGTCTCTGGTATGTGAGTGTGGGTATAATCTGCACCTCTCAGTGTCTGGTATGTGAGTGTGAGTATAATCTGTACCTCTCAGTGTCTGGTATGTGAGTGTGGGGTATAATCTGTACCTGTCAGTTTCTGGTATGTGAGTGTGTGTATAATCTGTACCTGTCAGTCTCTGGTATGTGAGTGTGGGTATAATCTGTACCTGTCAGTCTCTGGTATGTGAGTGTGGGTATAATCTGTACCTGTCAGTCTCTGGTATGTGAGTGTGGGTATAATCTGTACCTGTCAGTCTCTGGTATGTGAGTGTGGGTATAATCTGTACCTGTCAGTCTCTGGTATGTGATTGTGGATATAATCTGTACCCGTCAGTCTCTGGTATGTGAGTGTGGGGTATAATCTGTACCTGTCAGTTTCTGGTATGTGAGTGTGGGTATAATCTGTACCTCTCAGTTTCTGTTATGTTAGTCTGGGTTAAAACTGTACCTATTTGTTCCTGCTAGTTGATTTTGTGATTTAGACTTTACCTGTCAGTCCCTGCTATGTGAGTGTGGAATTTACTCTGTATCTGTCAGAATCTGCTATGTGAACGTGAGAATCAATGTTACTTTTTACCTGTATTTCTCTGATATGTGAGTGAAGATTTTTCCTTCTCCATGTCATTGTTCAGATGTGTGTGTGAGGGTTTTACTCTGCCCCGATCAGTTCCTGCGATGCAAGTAACAATTTTACTTACTGCCTTTCAGTTTTCCGATATGTGCCCATCGGATTTACACTTTACCTGTCACTCTCTGGTATGCAAGTGGGGATTTTATTCTGTTGCTGTCACTTTCGTATATGTGGGTGTGTGTTGTATACTGTATCTGTCAGTCTGTGGTACGGGAATGTGGGTTTTATTCTGCACCTGTCATCTTCTGGTATGTTCGGGGGTTAAATACTGAATCCGTCAGATTTTGAAACGTGAATATGGCTTTTGCTCTGTACCCGTCAGCTTCTGATACGCGAGTGTGATTCATACTATCTGTTTGACATTTTTTCTGACAGGCGATTGTCTGTTTTATGCTCGACCTTCCAAGTGAGTGTGTGTGTTTAATGTACCTGTCAGTGTGATCTGTTTCAATGGTGAAACAGCATCTGATTCTACTGCTCCATGTGGCTGTAAGATTCACAATGTAACTCTGCCACTTCGGATCACTGTGGGACTGACAGCTTCTGCTGCCTGTGACAATAAGATTGAGGCCAGTTCTGTGTCTCTGCGCTCTGTGAGTGATAATCTACTTACTGTGTGTGAGAAGGAGCTGCCTGCACTGTTCCTTGTGCTCCGGGTGGAGGAAAGATCTAATTTGTTCTGGCTGGTTGAAGAATTTTGCTCTGAGAATAATAATACAAGAATATTAGAAGTTCTAAGATATGGATGCGGGGGACAATACGATGTATCTGAGGGAGCGACAATGTATCTCTCGATCATCAGCAACACGGTTCTGGAGAACTCAACTCACCGAAACAATATAACTGTTTTTTAAAAATATCTTCCCCCTCACTCCTCTCCTGATGCCTGCAATAGATGCACTTTGTGAAACTCCCCACATCCTCACTTTCAAGCTGTGTTTCCACTGCTCACTGCCCAAGAACAACAGACACGATGAGATTGGAATTAAATCAGGAACACTCACTACTGATTTGGGGAAAGAAAGCAGCAATGATTTGAAAGAGCGAGGTGATTTACTTTCTCTGTTAACTTACACTGTCCACACACAGCCCGAGAATGGCCTCTCCCTTCCCCCATTCACACCATGTTCCGGAACTAGTTCCTGCTCCACTCTGCCTCTTACACACAGCCCCCGAGGGAACTAAACCAGGAACGTTCACTGCTGGTGTGGAGAGAGAAAGCAGCAGATTGTAAATAGCAGATTCTGACCATTCTGTCTCCCTTACCCTGGACACACACTGTCCACACACAGCCCGAGAATGGCCTCTCCCTTCCCCCATTCACACCATGTTCCGGAACTAGTTCCTGCTCCACTCTGCCTCTTACACACAGACCCTGACGGAACTAAACCAGGAACGTTCACTGCTGGTGTGGAGAGAGAAAGCAGCAGATTGTAAATAGCAGATTCTGACCATTCTGTCTCCCTTACGCTGGACACACACTGTCCACACACAGCCTGAGAATGGCCTCTCCCTTCCCCCACTCACACCACGCACTGAGACTTGTTCTTGGTCCACTCTGCCTCTTACACACAGCCCCCGACTCCCCCTGAACTCCCCCCGGACTCAATGCCGATCTCTGAGCCCATCTGCGGACATGCTCCCAAAGCGCTGTGCTGCTGTAAGGAGGCTGCTACTTGCTGCCTTACCGCGGGGCCGCGGTGTCTCCATTCCCAACTGTTTTAAACCATCTTCTTCTGCTCACTGAGTGAATGGTGATCCCAGGCAGGGCTTGGGGAGGGGAGGGTGCATGCGCTCTTCTACTCATTGGAAATCAACACGGAGCAGGGCTTATCCGCACATGCGCAGCTCTCTGCAATAATTCAGCCTGTAAAAATCAAAGAGCACTTTTCCCAATTTACTCTTATCCGAATCTGAGCACAGGAACGGGGCCTGGGCGGAAAGGACAGAGAATGATTAAAGCTGGGAGCCTTGTCCCTTGGAAATGCTCAATTTGGAATCATTCCGTGCATGGTGTTTCTCTCCATGAGCCCGTATTCACAAACCAATCCTGCAGAAATATCGGCAGGACGAGGGAGTGGTAGTGTTTGCTGGGACCGTGCAGGAGTTAGAATCTGACGTAAAAAGTCCGAGATTAATTTAATTACAGTAAAACACTCGGTCAGTGAGAGTAATACCGAAGTGGACAATCAAGTGGATATATGGAGGGAGGAACTTAATACAATCACGATCACTAATGAAGTAGTACTCAGTAAAATAATGGGACTAAAGACAGACAAGTCCCCTCGACCTGAGGGTTTTAAGAGAAGTAGCTGTAGAGATAGAAGATGCTTTGGTTGTAATCTACCAAAATCACTGGGATCTGGGTCCCAGCAGATTGGAAAACCACAAATGTAACGCCTCTATTTAAAAAAGGAGGCAGACAAAAAGCAGGAAACTATAGACCAGTTAGCCTAACATCTATCATTGGGAAAATGCTGGAGTCCAATATGAAGGTAGCAATAGTGCTACATTTAGCAAAGCATGATTCAATCAAGCAGAGTCAGCTTGGCTTTATGAAAGGGAAATCACATTTGACAAATTTGCTGGAGTTCTTTGAGGATGTAATGAGTAGGGTGGATAAGGGGGAACCAGTGGAGGTGGTGTATTTGGATTTCCAGAAGGCTTTCGATAAGGTGCCATATAAAAGGCTACTGCACAAGATAACAGTTCACGGGGTTGGGGTAATATATTAGTATGGATAGAGGGTGGGCTAACTAACAGAAGACAGAAAGTTGGGATAAATTAGTCATTTTCCAGTTGTCAAACAGTGACTAGTGGGGTGCCGCAGGGATCGGCCTCAAATATTTACAATCTATATTAATGACTTGGATGAAAGGACCAAGTTTAATGTAGTCAAGTTTGCTCATGATAGAACAATGGGTAGGAAAGCAAATTACGAAGAGGACACAAAAACATCTGCAAAGGGATATAGACAAGCTATATGAGTGGACAAAAATTTACCAGATGTAGTATTGAGGTTATCCACTTTGGCAGAAATAATAGAAAAACAAATTATAATATTAATGGAGAAAAATTGTAAATTGCTGCAGGACAGAGAGACCTGAGGGTGTTTGTGCATAAAACACAAAACGTTAATATGCCGGTAAAGCAAGTAATCAGGAAGGCAAATGGAAGGTTGGCCTTTATTGCAATGGGGATAGAATATAAAAGCAGAGAAGTCCTGCTACAACTGTACAGGGTATTGGTGAGGCCACACCTGGAATACTGCATGCAGTTTTTGTCTCTGCATTTAAGGAAGGATATACTTGCATTGGAGGCTGTTCAGAGGTTGATTCCGAAGATGAGGGGGTTGTCTTTTGAGGATAAGTTGAGAAGGTTGGGCCGACACACATAGGAATTTAGAAGAATGAGAGGTGATTTTATTGAAACATGTGAGATCACGAGGCGGCTTGACAAGTTGAATGCAGAGAGGATATTGCCACTCATAGGGGAAACTGAAACTAGGGAGCAGTCTCAGAATAAGGGGTTGCCCATTTCATGGAATTCTCTGCCCCGGAGAGCTGTGGAGGCTGGGTCATTGAATACATTTCAGGCAGAGGTAGACAGATTTTTGATTGATAAGGGAATAAAGGGTTATGGGGAGCGGGCAGAGAAGTGGAGCCCAGTCCATGATCAGATCAGCCTTGATCTTATTGAATGGCAGAGCAGGATCCAAGGGCCCACTGACCCACTCCTGCTCCTATTTTGTGATGTTATTGTGTAGTTATGAGATAATAACCCTGGGATTGTTGATGGGGATCCCAGCCCTTTGACTGTACATGGGGATTCTCCCACTGGGAGTGACCAGCTCTGGGGTTTTCCTCTTACACTTGTCTGGGACACACACTGTGAGCTGACACTGAGCAGCGCCTGTGGGAGAGGGTGAGAAATGCCAGAATACAATAACTAAGTTGTTCCTTTACCAAGATGGCCACGCATGCGCTTCGCTGCTCACCCGATGAAGATGGCGGAGGACTGACCCTGCCTTCCTGTACAAAGATGGCCGCCGTCACCCTGGGCCTGTGACCGGGAGAAAGCCTCGGGTTTGCAGCCGCCGATATTCCGGTTGTTATTGCGGGCTTCCGGCGGGCACCAGTAACTTTTGCCACCTCCCCGGCTCCCCGCTGGTCCATTCCTCCCCTCCGTCCCGCTGAGCATTGTCACTTTGACGGAGCACACGCTCACGATACCCACTCCGCCATTACACGCACCGCGCATGCTCCACACACAGCCTGGTCTTACGCCTGCGCACTGGGCCCCTGCAGTCTGAGTCCGGCACTTTCCCTGTTGCGGGGAATGCTGGGTAACTATGACGGGCCACTTTCGTGACTGGACAGGATTTCCTGGGCTCCCATTGGTCACTGAACCATGTCCATCCTGACACTGAGCCTGCTGCTCTCAGTGACCCTGTCCCTGAGCTGGAGATTGGTGTTCTGTGTAAATAGTCAATCAATCAGCTTGTTTCACACACCGAGTGTCCAATACCTGATCTCTCCACAATAAGGGACTAATTCATCTTCCCTTACCTTCTGTCTTGGGCCTTTTCTTACTCTGGATTATTTCACTTCTCCCGCAGTTCATCTTTTCCCACATCAATCCCAAGCTTGTTTGGTTTGAGTATCCGGCTTGTGGGTGTCATGGACTGAATCGGCGCGTCTCACTTTACACTCATTTGACGTTCCTTTCAACTAGCCCTTGAAAGAACTAAAGGCTTAAGACTGGAAATCTGTTATTTTCTGTATTGTTTAACGATTGTTGGATGCGGTTAATAGATCTCCACAAATACTGCATGTGATCAACATTGAAATGTTCTGATCTTTGTAATTGTCTTTGCTAATTTTGATGGGTTAGTTGATTATAATTACTTGTTACTAATATACCTTGCAGTAATTTTTGCATCAACATAATTGTTTAAATACTTCCTTTATAAGGTCTTTAGCTTCCCCACTGACCTTTGTTACCTCTTGTGGGGAATCTAGAACTCGGTGGCATAGTCTGAGAATAAGAGGTCGCCCATTTAAAACCGAAACGAGGAGGAATTTCTTCTCTGAGGGTCGTGAATCTTTGACATTCTCTGCCCCAGAGAGCAACGGAGGCTGGATATTCAATATATCTCATTTTGAGGGACCGCATATGAGGGATATTTAAGTTGCAGATGGACTAATTTTTGAAACATATGGGAGTCAAGGTTTATGGGGAG
>NW_027252596.1:10000-17500 GCF_044704955.1 Pristiophorus japonicus | reverse complement strand
GGGCCGACCCGAAGCCGAGCGCGCTGGAAGTCCGCGAAATGCAACCGGAGAAGAAAGTCTGAATGTGGCAACTGATGAACTGAAAATTGTCGGCGGCAAATGGTTAACCAAATGGGTTGAAGGTGGCAAACCATTAACCGAAAACTCTGGCAAATGGTTAACCGGCGTGTTAAGATGGTATCTTTAATAAAAGACGGAAATGACGAAGCCAACATAGCCAAACGAAGGCGGGGACGTTAGTGTGGCAGAAGGGCATGTCTTTAAGCCGTCGGGCGAATGTCCCTGCCAGTTGGAATCTTTTCGGGAAAAAGGGTGAAAAAATCGGAAAGGCCTAGCCGTCCGCCGTGGGGTGCGTTCGCTCGGGCTCGGCCAGCCGCGTCGATGGGTGCCGGAACGGTGCGGCTGCGCTCCGGGAGTGCGGAGATACGGCCTGTCAAGTTTCGTCCCGGAAGTCTGGATGGAGCTAAATCCGAAGCCGTTTGCGGGAAATTAGTTCCAGGGCTCGGCGACCGAAGTCAAATCCGTCCCGCCAACTTGACACTTGTCATTTCTGTCCTTGGGGGTTGGCGGGGTACCTGCACAGAGGTAGGAGGTGGCTGATCGAGAATTGGTGAGTTTTCCAAAGTCACGTCTCGAGCCTCCAGGTCTGCAGAGACCGACCAGGGCTGCCGCCCAACCGACTATTCACCCTTTTTGGGCGGGAATTTTTTCCATTTTTGTCCATTTTTCGGGTTTTTGGTCGGGCTTCAAAAACGGCAGCCCGAGGCCTGGCAGAGGCCGGGGCATGTCCCCGGTCGCGCCAGGCGGCTCGCGCGACCCGATTAGGCCCCGAAAGGAGTCGGGAAATCGGCAGACCTGCCCGAGTTCAGCCCGGGGGAGGCGGGGGGCAGGTCGGTTCGGCTCAAATCATTAACCAAAGCCGAGACTTGGTCTCGCTGGCGCAACCGAAGTGCCAGGCTGGATAACTCATTAACCAGAAGGCGGCTGGAGGCAGGCAGGGCTGATGGCTGAGGCCGGGTGGAGGCCACCCGCGGCCGGGAAAGTCAAAAGTCCCGTTGTGTGGAAGTCTATGAGGTCAGATTCGGCCGCCTTACCGGGCCTGCGGTTGATGGTTTCCCGCTTGGGCAAGCGAGTCGGCCCGGCAAAGTGGCCACTTGCATTTTCTGGCAAGTGTCTGCGAACAACGTTAATGAGTTGAACCTCGGCAATTGTCGGAAGTCCCGATGAAGAAATGAAAATGCCCCTTTTGCGGGGATTTGGATGCTCATGGCCGGCAGCAGGTGGCCCGACGCCCCGCCAACTTGACACTTGTCATTTCTGTCCTTGGGGGTTGGCGGGGTATCTGCACAGAGGTAGGAGGTGGCAGAATCGAGACTTGGTGAGTTTTCCAAACAAACGTCTCGAGCCTCCAGGTCTGCAGAGACCGACCAGGGCTGCCGCCCAACCGACTATTCACCCTTTTTGGGCGGGAATTTATTCCCTTTTTGCCCATTTTTCGGGTTTTTGGTCGGGCTTCAAAAGCGGCTGCCCGAGGCCTGGCAGGTGCCGGGGCATGGTCCCCGATCGCGCCAGGCGGCTCGCGCGACGCGATTAGGCCCCGAAAGGAGTCGGGAAATCGGCAGACCTGCCCGAGTTCAGCCCGCGGGGGCGGGGGGTAGGTCGGTTCGGCTCAAATCATTAACCAAAGCCGAGACTTGGTCTCGCTGGCGCAACCGAAGTGCCAGGCTGGATAACTCATTAACCAGAAGGCGGCTGGAGGCAGGCAGGGCTGATGGCTGAGGCCGGGTGGAGGCCACCCGCGGCCGGGAAAGTCAAAAGTCCCGTTGTGTGGAAGTCTATGAGGTCAGATTCGGCCGCCTTACCGGGCCTTCGGTTGATGGTTTCCCGCTTGGGCAAGCGAGTCGGCCCGGCAAAGTGGCCACTTGCATTTTCTGGCAAGTGTCTGCGAACAACGTTAATGAGTTGAACCTTGGAAATTGCCGGAAGTCCCGATGAAGAAATGAAAATGCCCCTTTTGCGGGGATTTGGATGCTCATGGCCGGCAGCAGGTGGCCCGACGCCCCGCCAACTTGACACTTGTCATTTCTGTCCTTGGGGGTTGGCGGGGTATCTGCACAGAGGTAGGAGGTGGCAGAATCGAGACTTGGTGAGTTTTCCAAACAAACGTCTCGAGCCTGCAGGTCTGCAGAGACCGACCATAGCTGCCGCCCAACCGACTATTCACCCTTTTTGGGCGGGAATTTATTCCCTTTTTGCCCATTTTTCGGGTTTTTGGTCGGGCTTCAAAAGCGGCTGCCCGAGGCCTGGCAGAGGCCGGGGCATGGGCCCCGATCGCGCCAGGCGGCTCGCGCGACCCGATTAGGCCCCGAAAGGAGTCGGGAAATCGGCAGACCTTGCCGAGTTCAGCCCGCGGTGGCGGGGGGCAGGTCGGTTCGGCTCAAATCATTAACCAAAGCCGAGACTTGGTCTCGCTGGCGCAACCGAAGTGCCAGGCTGGATAACTCATTAACCAGAAGGCGGCTGGAGGCAGGCAGGGCTGATGGCTGAGGCCGGGTGGAGGCCACCCGCGGCCGGGAAAGTCAAAAGTCCCGTTGTGTGGAAGTCTATGAGGTCAGATTCGGCCGCCTTACCGGGCCTTCGGTTGATGGTTTCCCGCTTGGGCAAGCGAGTCGGCCCGGCAAAGTGGCCACTTGCATTTTCTGGCAAGTGTCTGCGAACAACGTTAATGAGTTGAACCTCGGAAATTGCCGGAAGTCCCGATGAAGAAATGAAAATGCCCCTTTTGCGGGGATTTGGATGCTCATGGCCGGCAGCAGGTGGCCCGACGCCCCGCCAACTTGACACTTGTCATTTCTGTCCTTGGGGGTTGGCGGGGTATCTGCACAGAGGTAGGAGGTGGCAGAATCGAGACTTGGTGAGTTTTCCAAACAAACGTCTCGAGCCTCCAGGTCTGCAGAGACCGACCAGGGCTGCCGCCCAACCGACTATTCACCCTTTTTGGGCGGGAATTTATTCCCTTTTTGCCCATTTTTCGGGTTTTTGGTCGGGCTTCAAAAGCGGCTGCCCGAGGCCTGGCAGAGGCCGGGGCATGGTCCCCGATCGCGCCAGGCGGCTCGCGCGACCCGATTAGGCCCCGAAAGGAGTCGGGAAATCGGCAGACCTGCCCGAGTTCAGCCCGGGGGGGGCGGGGGGCAGGTCGGTTCGGCTCAAATCATTAACCAAAGCCGAGACTTGGTCTCGCTGGCGCAACCGAAGTGCCAGGCTGGATAACTCATTAACCAGAAGGCGGCTGGAGGCAGGCAGGGCTGATGGCTGAGGCCGGGTGGAGGCCACCCGCGGCCGGGAAAGTCAAAAGTCCCGTTGTGTGGAAGTCTATGAGGTCAGATTCGGCCGCCTTACCGGGCCTTCGGTTGATGGTTTCCCGCTTGGGCAAGCGAGTCGGCCCGGCAAAGTGGCCACTTGCATTTTCTGGCAAGTGTCTGCGAACAACGTTAATGAGTTGAACCTTGGAAATTGCCGGAAGTCCCGATGAAGAAATGAAAATGCCCCTTTTGCGGGGATTTGGATGCTCATGGCCGGCAGCAGGTGGCCCGACGCCCCGCCAACTTGACACTTGTCATTTCTGTCCTTGGGGGTTGGCGGGGTATCTGCACAGAGGTAGGAGGTGGCAGAATCGAGACTTGGTGAGTTTTCCAA
Source organism: Pristiophorus japonicus (assembly GCF_044704955.1). Classification (NCBI taxonomy): domain Eukaryota; kingdom Metazoa; phylum Chordata; class Chondrichthyes; family Pristiophoridae; genus Pristiophorus; species Pristiophorus japonicus. The sequence continues at coordinate 13,804 of NW_027252596.1, read as the reverse complement.
ACAAACGTCTCGAGCCTCCAGGTCTGCAGAGACCGACCAGGGCTGCCGCCCAACCGACTATTCACCCTTTTTGGGCGGGAATTTATTCCCTTTTTGCCCATTTTTCGGGTTTTTGGTCGGGCTTCAAAAGCGGCTGCCCGAGGCCTGGCAGAGGCCGGGGCATGGGCCCCGATCGCGCCAGGCGGCTCGCGCGACCCGATTAGGCCCCGAAAGGAGTCGGGAAATCGGCAGACCTTGCCGAGTTCAGCCCGCGGTGGCGGGGGGCAGGTCGGTTCGGCTCAAATCATTAACCAAAGCCGAGACTTGGTCTCGCTGGCGCAACCGAAGTGCCAGGCTGGATAACTCATTAACCAGAAGGCGGCTGGAGGCAGGCAGGGCTGATGGCTGAGGCCGGGTGGAGGCCACCCGCGGCCGGGAAAGTCAAAAGTCCCGTTGTGTGGAAGTCTATGAGGTCAGATTCGGCCGCCTTACCGGGCCTTCGGTTGATGGTTTCCCGCTTGGGCAAGCGAGTCGGCCCGGCATAGTGGCCACTTGCATTTTCTGGCAAGTGTCTGCGAACAACGTTAATGAGTTGAACCTCGGAAATTGCCGGAAGTCCCGATGAAGAAATGAAAATGCCCCTTTTGCGGGGATTTGGATGCTCATGGCCGGCAGCAGGTGGCCCGACGCCCCGCCAACTTGACACTTGTCATTTCTGTCCTTGGGGGTTGGCGGGGTATCTGCACAGAGGTAGGAGGTGGCAGAATCGAGACTTGGTGAGTTTTCCAAACAAACGTCTCGAGCCTCCAGGTCTGCAGAGACCGACCAGGGCTGCCGCCCAACCGACTATTCACCCTTTTTGGGCGGGAATTTATTCCCTTTTTGCCCATTTTTCGGGTTTTTGGTCGGGCTTCAAAAGCGGCTGCCCGAGGCCTGGCAGAGGCCGGGGCATGGTCCCCGATCGCGCCAGGCGGCTCGCGCGACCCGATTAGGCCCCGAAAGGAGTCGGGAAATCGGCAGACCTGCCCGAGTTCAGCCCGGGGGGGGCGGGGGGCAGGTCGGTTCGGCTCAAATCATTAACCAAAGCCGAGACTTGGTCTCGCTGGCGCAACCGAAGTGCCAGGCTGGATAACTCATTAACCAGAAGGCGGCTGGAGGCAGGCAGGGCTGATGGCTGAGGCCGGGTGGAGGCCACCCGCGGCCGGGAAAGTCAAAAGTCCCGTTGTGTGGAAGTCTATGAGGTCAGATTCGGCCGCCTTACCGGGCCTTCGGTTGATGGTTTCCCGCTTGGGCAAGCGAGTCGGCCCGGCAAAGTGGCCACTTGCATTTTCTGGCAAGTGTCTGCGAACAACGTTAATGAGTTGAACCTTGGAAATTGCCGGAAGTCCCGATGAAGAAATGAAAATGCCCCTTTTGCGGGGATTTGGATGCTCATGGCCGGCAGCAGGTGGCCCGACGCCCCGCCAACTTGACACTTGTCATTTCTGTCCTTGGGGGTTGGCGGGGTATCTGCACAGAGGTAGGAGGTGGCAGAATCGAGACTTGGTGAGTTTTCCAAACAAACGTCTCGAGCCTCCAGGTCTGCAGAGACCGACCAGGGCTGCCGCCCAACCGACTATTCACCCTTTTTGGGCGGGAATTTATTCCCTTTTTGCCCATTTTTCGGGTTTTTGGTCGGGCTTCAAAAGCGGCTGCCCGAGGCCTGGCAGAGGCCGGGGCATGGGCCCCGATCGCGCCAGGCGGCTCGCGCGACCCGATTAGGCCCCGAAAGGAGTCGGGAAATCGGCAGACCTTGCCGAGTTCAGCCCGCGGTGGCGGGGGGCAGGTCGGTTCGGCTCAAATCATTAACCAAAGCCGAGACTTGGTCTCGCTGGCGCAACCGAAGTGCCAGGCTGGATAACTCATTAACCAGAAGGCGGCTGGAGGCAGGCAGGGCTGATGGCTGAGGCCGGGTGGAGGCCACCCGCGGCCGGGAAAGTCAAAAGTCCCGTTGTGTGGAAGTCTATGAGGTCAGATTCGGCCGCCTTACCGGGCCTTCGGTTGATGGTTTCCCGCTTGGGCAAGCGAGTCGGCCCGGCAAAGTGGCCACTTGCATTTTCTGGCAAGTGTCTGCGAACAACGTTAATGAGTTGAACCTCGGCAATTGTCGGAAGTCCCGATGAAGAAATGAAAATGCCCCTTTTGCGGGGATTTGGATGCTCATGGCCGGCAGCAGGTGGCCCGACGCCCCGCCAACTTGACACTTGTCATTTCTGTCCTTGGGGGTTGGCGGGGTATCTGCACAGAGGTAGGAGGTGGCAGAATCGAGACTTGGTGAGTTTTCCAAACAAACGTCTCGAGCCTCCAGGTCTGCAGAGACCGACCAGGGCTGCCGCCCAACCGACTATTCACCCTTTTTGGGCGGGAATTTATTCCCTTTTTGCCCATTTTTCGGGTTTTTGGTCGGGCTTCAAAAGCGGCTGCCCGAGGCCTGGCAGAGGCCGGGGCATGGTCCCCGATCGCGCCAGGCGGCTCGCGCGACCCGATTAGGCCCCGAAAGGAGTCGGGAAATCGGCAGACCTGCCCGAGTTCAGCCCGGGGGGGGCGGGGGGCAGGTCGGTTCGGCTCAAATCATTAACCAAAGCCGAGACTTGGTCTCGCTGGCGCAACCGAAGTGCCAGGCTGGATAACTCATTAACCAGAAGGCGGCTGGAGGCAGGCAGGGCTGATGGCTGAGGCCGGGTGGAGGCCACCCGCGGCCGGGAAAGTCAAAAGTCCCGTTGTGTGGAAGTCTATGAGGTCAGATTCGGCCGCCTTACCGGGCCTTCGGTTGATGGTTTCCCGCTTGGGCAAGCGAGTCGGCCCGGCAAAGTGGCCACTTGCATTTTCTGGCAAGTGTCTGCGAACAACGTTAATGAGTTGAACCTTGGAAATTGCCGGAAGTCCCGATGAAGAAATGAAAATGCCCCTTTTGCGGGGATTTGGATGCTCATGGCCGGCAGCAGGTGGCCCGACGCCCCGCCAACTTGACACTTGTCATTTCTGTCCTTGGGGGTTGGCGGGGTGCCCGGAGATTTTCGGGAACACGATTTTCAGAACATTTTTACGACAGCGGGTACACTTTGAAAGCGCCCGAAAAGTGATGCTTTGCTGAAAGGTGCTCAATCTCAGGAAAGAGACCTTTGAAAAGAGCACTTGGAAAGTCACAAAATGACCGGTGTGCGAGACTTGGAACAATTTTGACAAAGTCTTTTGTTGTACTTTTCAAACTCTTTGGTGTTTTGCTGAAATCGTACTCTGGGAGCCAGCAGCCCCGCTTGTACCCGTGCCCGGCTCTCAGGACAGACTAGTTTCCAACGGCCCTCCGTCTTTGCGCAACAAAGGACGCTGTCTGTCACAGATGCAAGCCCCTGGGTGAGGGAAATCTGTTTTACTGAGTAGTTAAGCACACGCGCAGTTCTTTCACCAAGTTCCCCTGCGTGTTGTGTGCTCGGTATCCACCGATCGATTTGGCGACTCGTGTCCGACGTGGGAGGGCTCGGAGTGGGGCCAGCTCCGGCTGGTGTGTTACCGACTCCGGCGTTCCTCCCGTTCTGCCCCGCAATGCGCCCACCGCCGGTGGGCAGACCGGGCATCCAATAACGAGTCAGAGGGCTTGGCACGGCTCCGGTTTCTCCTAGCCTGCCCTTTGGCACTTGACGAAGGTTCTCGCGTGAGTCCGAGGCGTCCACCTGTCTTTTGGTCTCGCAGTGGTCCGAATCAAGCTCCGGAGCGGGCGTCCGCCATCTCGACTCCCGAATGTGGTGGTGCGGGAATGTGCACAGCGCGTCTCGTTCTGGTAGCTGA
>NW_027252595.1:0-23294 GCF_044704955.1 Pristiophorus japonicus | reverse complement strand
TTCAGAATAAGGGTCGCCAATTTACATAGAAACATAGAAAATAGGTGCGCGAGTAGGCCATTCGGCCCTTCGAAAATGAGGCGGAATTTCTCTCAAGAGAGCTGTGGAGGCTGGGCCATTGAATATATTTAAGGTGGAGATAGATTTTTGAGCGATAAGGGAGTAAAGGGTTATGGGGAGCGGGCGGGAAAGTGGAGCTGAGTCCCTGATTGGATCAGCCATGATCGTATTAAATGGCGGAGCAGGCTCGAGGGGCAGTATGGCCGACTCCTGCTCCTATTTCTTGTGTTCTAAGGTGTCAGCCATGGCTTAGGGTTAGAACTCTCACTTCTGGGTTCATGTCCCACTCCCGAGACTTCAGCACAAAGTCTAGGCTGACACTGAAGGGTAGTACTGAGGGTGGCCATCTATCCGATCAAACGTAAACCGAAGCCCCGCCTGTTCTCTCGGGTGGATCCCACAGCTCGATTTGGAAGGTGAACAGGTGAGTTTTCCCCGTGCCCGGCTAATATTTACCTCACAATCAACAGCGGGCAATTATCACATTGTTGTTTGTGAGACTGGTGAGTGCAAATTGTCCGTCACATTTCCTGCACTACACTTCCAAAATATTCCTTGGTTCAGAGCGTTTGAGATATCCTGAACTCATTCTATCCTAGGGTCCCAAAACTGTGGGACCCCTCCCCTCCCTCAGCCTCCCTCAAACTCTGGGACCCCTCCCCTCCCTCAGCTTCCCTCAAACTCTGGGACCCCTCCCCTCCCTCAGCCTCCCTCAAACTCTGGGACCCCGCCCCTCCCTCAGCCTCCCTCAAACTGTGGGACCCCTCCCCTCCCTCAGCCTCCCTCAAACTGTGGGACCCCTCCCATCCCTCAATCTCCCCTCAAACTCTGGAACCCCTCCCATCCCTCAATCTCCCCTCAAACTCTGGAACCCCTCCCATCCCTCAATCTCCCCTCAAACTCTGGGACCCCTCCCTCAGCCTCCCTCAAACTCTGGGACCCCGCCCCTCCCTCAGCCTCCCTCAAACTCTGGGACCCCTCCCCTCCCTCAGCCTCCCTCAAACTCTGGGACCCCTCCCCTCCCTCAGCCTCCCCCAAACTCTGGGACCCCTCCCCTCCCTCAATCTCCCCTCAAACTCTGGGACCCCGCCCCTCCCTCAGCCTCCCTCAAACTGTGGGACCCCTCCCCTCCCTCAGTCTCCCCCTCAAACTGTGGGACCCCTCCTCTCCCTCCATCTCCCCTCAAACTGTGGGACCCCTCCCCTCCCTCACCTCCCTCAGTCTCCCCTCAAACTGTGGGACCCCTCTCCTCCCTCCCCTCCCTCACCCTCCCCTCAAACTGTGGGACCCCCTCCCCTCCCTCCATCTCCCCTCAAACTGTGGGACCCTGCCCCTCCCTCAGTCTCCTCTTCCCCCAAAGTCTACAAGCTCTTTTATTTGTAATGCAAGTATCCCATCGGCTAACCAGCGTGCTGTGATTTACCTTGCCCTCTCTCCTCGGTAACACGATACCAGAATGGAGATCTGCTCGAGCGCCGAGAGGGCAGTGAAAGGGTTAAGGTCTCATTTCCTGTCCCCTGACGAGTTGTGTTTCCGAGGTAGTTCAATGAGAAACATAATGGCATTAGGCGGTGGTTCATGCTATCAGCTGATGTACACATGACCCTGGTTGTCAGTACGGAGGAGGTGGGTGTAAGGAGAGGAGGAGGAAGAGTGAAGTGAAAACAAGCGAGGGAGTGTTGATGTTGTGGTTTCGTTGTTAACCGCAAGGGAAGGAAGGAATCGGAAACAAGAGGAAAAGCTGTTCAATATCGTGAAGCAGAGAGGGATATCTGTCAACATACTTCAAGCAGACTAACATGCCTTGTTAAACATGATCGATCATAAGTGACTGGATCTGAAATATAAACAAGATAAACGTACCTCCGTCCGTGGCAGTGGCTGGACACGATCTTCTTCTGGTGTGGCATTGAGATAAGGTCGTAGAGGTACAATGTCCTGGAGGTGGAGTTGGAGGAGCCTTTCCCAGGTACCAGGTACAAGGGAGCGGGTGGGCGAGGGGAGAGGGAGGGGAGGGAAGAGAGAGAGAGAGAGAGAGAGAAAAGGGGAGAGGAGGGGCGGGGAGGGGAGAGAGAGGCGAGGGGAGGGGAGGGGAGAGAGGGAGGGGAGAGGAGGAGGAGAGAGGAGAGAGGAGAGAGGAGAGGAGGAGAGAGGAGGGAGGAGGGGAGAGGAGAGAGGAGAGGAGGGAGGAGGGGAGAGGAGGGGAGAGGGGAGAGGAGGGAGGAGGGGAGAGGAGAGAGGAGGGGAGAGGGAGAGGAGGGAGGAGGGGAGAGGAGAGAGGAGGGGAGGAGAGAGAGAGAGAAGGGGGGAGAGAGAAGAGAGGGAGGGAAGGGGAGGGGAAGGGAGAGGAGGGGAGAGAGGGAGGGAGAGAGAGAAGAGAGGGAGGGAAGGAATGTGAGAGCGAGAACGGGAGAGAGGGAGAAGGAAGGAGAGGGAAGGAAGGAGTATGACGGAATCGTGAGAAGGAAGCAAAGAGAGGGTAGGAGCGAGAGAACGAGAGAGAGAAGTGAGGAAGGGGAGAACAGAGTGGGAAGGAGAAGGGAGGAGAGGCAGAGAGAGTGAAAGTGGATGTGGCTCAAGGCGAACGAGATGGAGAGAGAGAGAGAGAGAGAGAGAGAGCTGTAGGGATGGAGAGAAGGAAAGGGAAATTGGAGACAAAGATATTGTAACTTAATGTTTGAGTTTATTCTGTTCTGTGAGGTAAAGGACTTTATAGTTTGACTTTTAGAGCGGAGTTTTTAGGCGGTTGTCAGAACACGGGTCTTGCTCCCTCCCTGTGGATGGCTTCATTCCACACGCTCCTTCTGTGTGGGGCTGCCTTTTCTGTTCATAGTTTGGAGAAAGCTCGTACTTTTTCTTTTTCTGCGTCTGTATCTGTGACAGTTTATAGAGGAAATGGTTGTGCTGGATTGGATAATTACAGCAGGCTGGCCCAGGGGGCCGGGGAGGTGTGAGTGGGTGTACTGTCGGGGGGAGGGGATTGTGAAGGGCCGTGATGTGACCATGTTGACACGTCACGTTCTTACCCTGGTCCCATTAACTGTGAGCAGGCACGCACTATCCACCGCCCTGTAAGGCACTCTGAGATATCTCCCTGTGTGGGGCCACAGTGGGGGAAATATCCTCACACCCTTCACCCCGCACAAGCTTTAGACAAACGGGTTCATAAGTCGAGGCCCATGGGAACACCACCATCTCCACGTTCCCCTCCCAGTCACACACCATCCTGACTGGGAAATATATCGGCCGTTCCTTCATCGTCGCTGGGTCACAATCCTGGAACTCCCTCCCTAACAGCACTGTGGGAGCACCTTCACCACACGGACTGCAGCGGTTCAAGAAGGCGGCTCACCACCTTCCCAGGGGCAGTGAGGGGCGGCCAATAACTGCCGGCTGCGTCTATTTGTACGAACTGAACGGCAGCCATTTCTCTGATTGGCTCTCCATTGTCACATGACCTATTTCTGATTGGTCCCCTTGGAGGATAAGCCACACCCTGAAGTTCCTCTGGAATGTGGAACCGGAGCCGCCCAGCCCAAGTTCTCACTGGCTTTCCAATTTGAATATATCCATTTTGACTTCAGAAGCCACAGAGGATAGATCTCCCCAAACACCACCAAGTTCCAGCCGAAGTCCCTGGCCCCAGCACAAGACCTCGCCCCCTTCCCACCCCTCCTCCCCCCCCCTCCCCATCATGGGGCATTGTGTGCGGATTGTGAACAGGTTTATTGGGTATGAAGTGGTTGGTGACAGTGTTGTGACTTCTGCATTTCATCCAACCCCCCCCCCGAGCTTCGAGCTTGCAGCACCAGTGTGCAGGAAGAACATGATCTGTCCTCTCAGAGTTCACTCTCTCCCCTCCGAACCGCCCCCCCCCTCTCGCCTGTGTGTCTCTTCCCCCCACGGGCCCCCCCCACCCATCTATCTCTGTCCCCGCCCTCCCCCAAGCTCTCTCACCCCTCCAAGCTCACGCTCTATTCCCACCCCCAAACTCTCGCTCTCTTCCCCCCCCCACCCCCGCAAGCTCTCCCCCCGCCTCTCGCTCTCTCCCCCCGCCTCTCGCTCTCTCCCCCCGCCTCGCGCTCTCTCCCCTCGCCTCTCGCTCTCTCCCCCCGCCTCTCGCTCTCTCCCCCCGCCTCTCGCTCTCTCCCCTCGCCTCGCGCTCTCTCCCCCCGCCTCGCGCTCTCTCCCCCCGCCTCTCGCTCTCTCCCCTCGCCTCGCGCTCTCTCCCCCCGCCTCGCGCTCTCTCCCCTCGCCTCTCACTCTCTCCCCCCGCCTCTCGCTCTCTCCCTCTCGCTCTCTCTCCCCCCGCCTCTCGCTCTCCCCCCGCCTCTCGCTCTCTCCCCTCGCCTCTCGCTCTCTCCCTCTCGCTCTCTCCCTCTCGCTCTCTCTCCCCCCGCCGCTCTCTCTCCCCCCGCCTCTCGCTCTCCCCCTGCCTCTCGCTCTCTCCCCCCGCCTCTCGCTCTCTCCCCCCGCCTCTCGCTCTCTCCCTCTTGCTCTCTCCCCTCGCCTCTCGCTCTCTCCCCCCGCCTCTCGCTCTCTCCCCCCGCCTCTCGCTCTCTCCCCTCGCCTCTCGCTCTCTCCCCCCGCCTCTCGCTCTCTCCCCCCGCCTCTCGCTCTCTCCCCTCGCCTCTCGCTCTCTCCCCCCGCCTCTCGCTCTCTCCCTCTCGCTCTCTCTCCCCCCGCCTCTCGCTCTCCCCCCGCCTCTCGCTCTCTCCCCCCGCCTCTCGCTCTCTCCCCCCCGCCTCTCGCTCTCTCCCTCTCGCTCTCTCCCCCCGCCTCTCGCTCTCTCCCTCTCGCTCTCTCCCCTCGCCTCTCGCTCTCTCCCCCCGCCTCTCGCTCTCTCCCTCTCGCTCTCTCTCCCCCCCGCCTCGCGCTCTCTCCCTCTCGCTCTCTCCCCCCGCCTCTCGCTCTCTCCCTCTCGCTCTCTCCCCCCGCCTCTCGCTCTCTCCCTCTCGCTCTCTCCCCCCGCCTCTCGCTCTCTCCCCTCGCCTCGCGCTCTCTCCCCTCGCCTCGCGCTCTCTCCCCCCGCCTCTCGCTCTCTCCCTCTCGCTCTCTCCCCCCCCGCCTCTCGCTCTCTCCCCCCGCCTCTCGCTCTCTCCCCCCCGCCTCTCGCTCTCTCCCCTCGCCTCTCGCTCTCTCCCCCCGCCTCTCGCTCTCTCCCCCCGCCTCTCGCTCTCTCCCCCCGCCCCGCTCTCCCCCCGCCTCTCGCTCTCTCTCCCCCCGCCCTACTCCCCCCGTCTCTCGCTCTCTCTCTCCCCCGCCTCTCGCTCTCTCCCCCCCCGCCCTACTCCCCCCGCCTCTCGCTCTCTCCCCCCGCCTCTCGCTCTCCCCCCCCGCCCTGCTCTCCCCCCGCCTCTCGCTCTCCCCCCGCCTCTCGCTCTCTCCCCCCCGCCTCTCGCTCTTTCCCGCCCCGCTCTCTCCCCCCCGCCTCTCGCTCTCCCCCCCCGCCCTGCTCTCCCCCCGCCTCTCGCTCTTTCCCGCCCCGCTCCCTCCCCCCCGCCTCTCGCTCTCTCCCCCCGCCTCTCGCTCTCCCCCCCCCGCCCTGCTCTCCCCCCGCCCCGCTCCCTCCCCCCCGCCCCGCTCCCTCCCCCCCACCCCACTCTCCCCGCTCGATGCCTGGTTAGAGGCTTGGGGCTGCTGATGGATTGGAGGCAGTGGGGGCAGTGGAGGGTCAGTTCTGTATCGGGAATTGTGGGGTTGGGAGAGAGGAGGATACATGTACAGAAACGGGTTTGTGGGAATTGTGCTGTGGGGTTGGGGGCGGAGTCGGTGATATTTGTCCTAACTCTCGCTTCTGCGCATGTGTCGGGAGACTTAGTACAAATAGTTACTCCCATAGATTTTGGCCTTGCCAGCGAATCCCACATCCCGAGAATGTATAAAACACTGGAGTCTGAGGGAGCCAAAGTCATTCCCAACAATTGGAAACCAACCATCGATATCCATCGACATCCATCAGCGCGCTGAGTTTTTTGGTGTTTTGCTTCATCAGGTCTCCCGCTGCTAACCCAACACAGTTTGCCCCTCTAGTGCCTCTGTGTTTAGGGGATGGGGAGGGAGCTGATCAGCCAGGGTTTCTGCCTCTGGATTGCTATCCTGGGACCCCCCCCCACCAAGGTTGAATAGTCCGTCGTGTCAACATGATCACACGACAGCCCTCACACGATCCCCTCCCCACCCCCATCTGTACACTACACCCACCCTGGGCTAGCCTGGTGCAATTATTTGCTCCAGTGTCAATAGTGGGAAAACTACAAGAGACCAATTATTCTCACTTGGTGAAGCATGGGTTATTAAGGGGCAGCCAGTATGGATTTGGTAAATCGTGTCTGACTAACCTGATCGAGTTCTTTGACGAAGGTAGTGCAGTAAATGTTGTATCTGGACTTTCAAAAGGCATTTGATGAAGTACCACATAACAGAATTATTCGGAAAATAGAAACACTTGTTGAAGGGACAGTTAGTCCCTTGGCTAAGGGATCGGAGACAGAGAGTATTTAGGGTGCAGTCATGAACAGATGTTTTTCTGACTGGACGAAGTATGCAGTGGGATCCCCAGGGTTCGGTATTAGGACCATTGCTTTTCTTGTTATGTATAAATAATCTGGACATGACGATAGGGAGTGCAATTTTGAAGTGTGTAGACGGTACAAAGCTTGGCAACTTAGTGACCAGGATAGTAACAGACTTCAGCAGCACATAAACAGACTGGTGAAATGGGCAAGCATATGGCAGAGACAATTTTATGCAGATAAGTGCAAAGTGATGCACTTTGGAAGAAAGAAGATGGAGAGGCAATATAATCAGTTGTGGTCTCCTGAGGAAGGACGTTCTTGCTATTGAGGGAGTGCAGCGAAGGTTCACCAGACTGATTCCTGGGATGGCTGGACTGACATATGAGGAGAGACTGGATCAACTGGGCCTGCATTCACTGGAGTTTAGAAGGATGAGAGGGGATCTCATAGAAACATGTAAGATTCTGACGGGACTGGACAGGAAGAATGTTCCCGATGATGGGGAAGTCCAGAACCAGGGGACACAGTCTAAGGATAAGGGGTAAGCCATTTAGGACTGAGATGAGGAGAAACTTCTTCACTCGGAGAGTTGTTAACCTGTGGAATTCCCTACCGCAGAGAGTTGTTGATGCCAGTTCATTGGATATATTCAAGAGGGAGTTGGATATGGCCCTTACGGCTAAAGGGATCAAGGTGTATGGAGAGAAAGCAGGAAAGGGGTACTGAGGGAATGATCAGCCATGAACTCATTGAATGGCGGTGCAGGCTCGAAGGGCAGAATGGCCCACTCCTGCACCTATTTTCTATGTTTCTATGTTACTTGGTACTATGTTGAGGGGCGATGCTAGAGCAGAGGGACCTGGGGGGGGGCATATTCACAAATCATTGACGGTGGCAGGGCAAGTTGATAAGGCAACTAAAATAAAGACATGCATTTATACAGCACTGTTCACAACATCAGGAGTCCCAAACTGCTTTACAACCAATAAAGTACTTTTTGAAGTATTGTAATGTAGGAAAGTGTGTGGGATACTTGGCTTTGTAAATAGGGGCATGGAATACAAAACAAGGAAGTCATGCTAAACCTTTACAAATCCCCGGTTGGGCCCCAGCTGGAGTATTGTGTCCAATTCTGGGCACCACACTTTAGGCAGGATGTGAAGGCCCCAGAGAGGGTGCAGGGGAGATTTACTGGGCTGATACCAGGAAGGAGGGGCTTCAGTGACATGGAGAGACTGGTCAATCTGGGATTGTTCTCCTCAAAGCAGAGAAGGTTAAGGGGAGACCTAATCGAGGTGTTCACAATTATATGGGTTTTGATCGAGCAAGTGGGGACACACTATTTACTCTGGCAAGTGGGTTGGTAACCAGAGGTTAGAGATTCAAAATAGAACATAAGAACATAAGAAATAGGAACAGGAGTAGGCCATTTGGCCCCTCGAGCCTGCTCCGCCACTCAATAAGATTTTGGCTGATCCGATCATGGACTCAGCTCCACTTCCCCGCCCGCTCCCCATAACCCTTCTCCCCTTATCGCTCAAAAATCTGTCTATCTCCGCCTTAAATATATTCAATGACCCAGCCTCCACAGCTCTCTGGGGCAGAGAATTCCACAGATTTACAACCCTCTGAGAGAAGAAATTCCTCCTCATCTCAGTTTTAAATGGGCGGCCCCTTATTCTGAGACTATGTCCCCTAGTTCTAGTCTCCCCCATCAGTGAAAACATCCTCTCTGCATCCACCTTGTCGAGCCCCCTCATAATCTTATACATTTCAATAAGATCACCTCTCATTCTCTTAAACTCCAATGAGTAGAGGCCCAACTTTTCTTCATATGACAACCCCTACATTTCGGGAATCAACCGAGTGAACCTTCTCTGAACAGCCTCCAATGCAAATTTATCCCTCCTTAAATGCGGAGACCCAAACTGTACGCAGTACTCCAGGTGTGGCCTCACCAATACCCTGTACAGTTGTAGCAGGACTCCTCTGCTTTTATACTTCATCCCCCTTGCAATAAAGGCCAACATTCCATTTGCCTTCCTGATCACTTGCTATACCTGCATACTAACCTTTTGTGTTTCATGCACAAGGACCCCGAGGTCTCTCTGTACTACAGCACTTTGTAATCTCTCTCCATTTAAATAATAATTTGCTTTTTTATTTTTTCTACCAAAGTGGATAACCTCATAATTTCCCACATTATACTCCATCTGCTAAATTTTTGCCCACTCACTGAGCCTGCCTATATCCCTTTGTAGATTCTTTGTGTCCTCCTCACAACTTGCTTTCCCATCCATCTTTGTATTAGGAGTAAATTTGGCTACATTACACTCGGTCCCATCCATTAATATAGATTGTAAATAGTTGAGGCCCCAGCACCGATCCCTAGTTACAGTTTGCCAACTGGAAAATGACCCATTTAACCCAAATCTCTGTTTTCTGTTAATTAACCAATCCTGTATCCATGCTAATATAATAAAATTATGACGGGATTGGACAGGTTAGATGCAGGAAGAATGTTCCCAATGTTGGGGAAGTCCAGAACCAGGGGTCACAGTCTAAGGATAAGGGGTAAGCCATTTAGGTCCGAGATGAGGAGAAACTTCTTCACCCAGAGAATTGTGAACTTGTGGAATTCTCCACCACAGAAAGTTGTTGAGGCCAATTCACTAAATATATTCAAGAGGGAGTTAGATGTGGCCCTTACGGCTAAAGGGATCAAGGGGTATGGAGAGAAAGCAGGAAAGGGGTACTGAGGGAATGATCAGCCATGATCTTATTGAATGGTGGTGCAGGCTCGAAGGGCCGATTGGCCTACTCCTGCACCTATTTTCTATGTTTCTATGTTTCTATTGCCCTCCACTCTGTGAACTTTTAACTTGTGCAGTAACCTTTTATGTGGCACCTTATCGAATGCCTTCTGGAAATCCAAATACACCACATCCACTGGTTCCCCTTTATCCACTCTGCTCAAAGAACTCCAGATAATTTGTCGAACATGATTCTTCACACAGAAACAAAAGAAATACGTCCATTTCTATAGCATCTTTCACGACCACTGTACGTCCCAAAAACGCTTTACAGCCAATGGTGTTACCGAAAGACAGCACCTCCAACAGTGCAGCACTCCCTCACCACTGCACTGGAGTGTCAGCCTGGAGTTTTGTGCTCAAGTCTCTGGCTCAGAGACGAGAGTGCAACACACTGAACCACAGCTACGGTTGTTAAGATCTGGAACGCACCACTTGAAAGGGTGGTGGCTCCAGCAGAACATTCAAAAGGCAATTGGACGTGATTTTGAAGAGGACTGATTTGCAGGGCTCCGGAGACAAAGCTGGGGTATGGGATTAAATTGGATAGGTTTCAAAGAGCAGTCACAGGCCGACGGGCCGCATGGCCTCTTGCTGTGCTGTAAGATTCAGTGATTCGATGACACTCACCATTCAGGCTCGCACTTGGCGATTGGCCACTTGGGCGAGATGTTGGAGGATAGTTGCTGCCCGGAACAATCTGTGTTCCAGCATGAGTGAGCACCTCCAGGAGAGCAGGGTATTGGGGGAACAATGGAAGATTGTGTCGGCTGTGCTCGAGAAAGTGAAGAAAAGAGATTGATGCAACAGAGAAACACATACATCTCAACAACATTCATGGGACCAGATCTTGTCTGTGTCCCGCAGTCTGTGAGGGCGGCTTGACACGGTGAAAACGGAGCAAGAGCAGGGCCCGATGATGCTTTGGGTGGGGTCAGTTGTGTGTCGATGAGCGGGAGAGACCTCAGCGATTACACAGTGACTCATGCCGAGTTTTACTTCCCATATCTCTGCTCTGTTCAAGTACCTCAGTTACACTCACAGTGTCAGTATGGCTCCAAGGGTACCTCCCTCGCCTCTGAGTCAGAAGGTCCCACTCCAGAGAGTTGAGCACAAAAATACTGACTGACACTCCAGTGCAGTACTGAGGCAGCGCCGCACTGTCGGAGGGGCAGTACTGAGGGAGCGCCGAACTGTCGGTGGGGCAGTACTGAGGGAGTGCCGCACTGTCGGAGGGGCAGTACTGAGGGAGTGCCGCACTGTCGGAGGGGCAGTACTGAGGGAGTGTCGCACTGTCGGAGGGGTAGTACTGAGGGAGTGCCGCACTGTCAGAGGGGCAGTACTGAGGGAGCGCTGCACTGTCGGTGGGGCAGTACTGAGGGAGTGCCGCACTGTCGGAGGGGCAGTACTGAGGGATCGCTGCACTGTCGGTGGGGCAGTACTGAGGGAGTGCCGCACTGTCGGAGGGGCAGTACTGAGGGAGTGCCGCACTGTCGGAGGGGCAGTACTGAGGGAGCGCTGCACTGTCGGTGGGGCAGTACTGAGGGAGTGCCGCACTGTCGGTGGGGCAGTACTGAGGGAGTGTCGCACTGTCGGAGGGGTAGTACTGAGGGAGTGCCGCACTGTCAGAGGGGCAGTACTGAGGGAGTGCTGCACTGTCGGAGGGGCAGTACTGAGGGAGTGCTGCACTGTCGGAAGGGCAGTACTGAGGGAGCGGCGCACTGTCCGAGGGGCAGTACTGAGGGAGCCCCGCACTGTCGGAGGGGCAGTACTGAGGGAGCCCCGCACTGTCGGAGGGGCAGTACTGAGGGAGCCCCGCACTGTCAGAGGGGCAGTACTGAGGGAGCCCCACACTGTCGGAGGGGCAGTACTGAGGGAGCGCCGCACTGTCGGAGGGGCAGTACTGAGGGAGCGCCGCACTGTCGGAGGGGCAGTACTGAGGGAGTGCTGCACTGTCGGAGGGGCAGTACTGAGGGAGCGCTGCACTGTCGGAGGGGCAGTACTGAGGGAGCGCCGCACTGTCGGAGGGGCAGTACTGAGGGAGCGCTGCACTGTCGGAGGGGCAGTACTGAGGGAGTGCTGCACTGTCGGAGGGGCAGTACTGAGGGGTGCTGCACTGTCGGAGGGGCAGTACTGAGGGAGCGCCGCACTGTTGGAGGGGCAGTACTGAGGGAGCGCCGCACTGTCGGAGGGGCAGTACTGAGGGGTGCTGCACTGTCGGAGCGGCAGTACTGAGGGGTGCTGCACTGTCGGAGGTGCCGTCTTTCGGATGAGACGTTAAACCGAGGCCCTCTCTGCTCCCTCAGGTGAACGTGTAAGATCCCATGGCACAATTTTGAAGAAGAGCAGGGGAGTTCTCCGCGGTGTCCAATGTTTATCCCTCAACATCACTAAACAGATTATCTGGTCATTGCTGTGTGTGGGAGCTTGCTGTGCGCTAATTGGCTGCCGCGTTTCCTACATTCCAACAGTAACTACACTCCAAAAGTATTACATTGGCTGTAAAGCTCTTTGGGATGTCCAGTGGTTGTGAAAGGGGCTATATAAATGCAAGTCTTTCTTTTGCTCCCAGTGGGGCTCCCCGCGGTCAGTGCCCACACTGGGGCTCCCCGCAGTCAGTGCCCCCAGGGGGGCTCCCCGCAGTCAGTGCCCCCAGGGGGGCTCCCCGCAGTCAGTGCCCCCAGGGGGGCTCCCCGCAGTCAGTGCCCCCAGGGGGGCTCCCAGCAGTCAGTGCCCCCAGGGGGGCTCCCCGCAGTCAGTGCCCCCAGGGGAGCTCCCCACGGTCATTGCCTCCAGTGGGGCTCCCCGCCGTCAGTGCCCCCAGGGTGGCTCCCCGCGGTCAGTGCCCCCAGGGGGGCTCCCAGCAGTCAGTGCCCCCAGGGGGGCTCCCCGCAGTCAGTGCCCCCAGGGGGGCTCCCCACGGTCATTGCCTCCAGTGGGGCTCCCCGCCGTCAGTGCCCCCAGGGTGGCTCCCCGCGGTCAGTGCCCCCAGGGGGGCTCCCCGCAGTCAGTGCCCCCAGGGGGGCTCGCCTCAATGGCCAGTTGCCCCGCGGGTTTAGCCTGGGTCAATGCTGAGTTGGAGCGGTGGTTGGGGCTCCATGACTTGACCCCCGTTTACGAGACTGAATTCGGGGATTAATCGGCAGGTTCCCGCTCCTGATCACCCTGTCCCATGGAAAGAGTTTGATTGGATGTTGGCTAGACTCAGGGTCAACTCTGATACGCTGACCTCAACTGTGACCCTGCGCTTCACCCTGACCCTGTCTGTGACCCTCACCCCCCACCCTCTCTCTGACCTTCGCCCTGCCCTCCCCACCCGTCTCTGACCCTCGCCCTGTGACCCTCGCCCTGCCCCCCCCCGTCTGTGAGCCTCGCCCTGCCCCCCCACACTATCTATGACCCTCGCCCTGCACCCTCGTCTGTGAGCCTCGCCCTGCCCCCCCCACTCTATCTATGACCCTCGCCCTGCCCCCCCACTCTATCTATGATCCTCGCCCTGCCCCCCGTCTGTGAGCCTCGCCCTGCCCCCCTACTCTATCTATGAACCTCGCCCTGCCCCCCCACCCTATCTATGACCCTCGCCCTGCCCCCCCACTCTATCTATGACCCTCGCCCTGCGCCCCCCCGACCCTGTCTCTCACCCTCGCCCTGCGCCCCCCGACCCTGTCTCTCACCCTCGCCCTGTGCCCTCCGACCCTGTCTATGACCCTCGCCCTGCGCCCCCTGACCCTGTCTCTCACCCTCGCCCTGCGCCCCCGACCCTGTCTCTCACCCTCGCCCTGTGCCCTCCGACCCTGTCTATGACCCTCGCCCTGCGCCCCCTGACCCTGTCTCTCACCCTTGCCCTGTGTTGATCTAATGCAAATAGACCCCATTTTTCAAGTCTTTCTTTGTTTATGTATTCCCTCATTACCTCGGCAGCATCCGAGTGAATCTCTGCTGCACCGTCTTTAGAGCCTCAATATCCTTCTTACAGTGACAGCCGTGACTCAGTGAGCGGCACTCTCACCTCTCAGTCAGAAAGTCGTACGTTCAGGTCCCACTCCAGGGACTTGAGCACATAATCTATGCTGACACTCCAGTGCAGTACTGAGGGAGTGCTGCACTGTCGGAGGGGCAGTACTGAGGGAGTGCTGCACTGTCGGAGGGGCAGTACTGAGGGAGTGCTGCACTGTCGGAGGGGCAGTACTGAAGGAGGGCCGCACTGTCGGAGGGGCAGTACTGAGGGAGTGCTGCACTGTCGGAGGGGCAGTACTGAGGGAGTGCTGCACTGTCGGAGGGGCAGTACTGAGGGAGTGCTGCACTGTCGGAGGGGCAGCACAGAGGGAGTGCTGCACTGTCGGAGGGGCAGTACTGAGGGAGGGCCGCACTGTCGGAGGGGCAGTACTGAGGGAGTGCTGCACTGTCGGAGGGTCAGTACTGAGGGAGCGCTGCACTGTCGGAGGGGCAGTACTGAGGGAGCGCTGCACTGTCGGAGGGGCAGTACTGAGGGAGTGCTGCACTGTCAGAGGGGCAGTACTGAGGGAGTGCTGCACTGTCGGAGGGGCAGTACTGAGGGAGTGCTGCACTGTCGGAGGGGCAGTACTGAGGGAGTGCTGCACTGTCGGAGGGGCAGTACTGAGGGAGCGCTGCACTGTCGGAGGGGCAGTACTGAGGGAGTGCTGCACTGTCGGAGGGGCAGTACTGAGGGAGCGCTGCACTGTCGGAGGGGCAGTACTGAGGGAGTGCTGCACTGTCGGAGGGGCAGTACTGAGGGAGTGCTGCACTGCCAGAGGTGCTCTCATTCGATAAGACTTTAAACCAGGGCCCTGTCCTATCAGGTGGATGTAAAAAACCAACAGCACCTCCCAAATACGTGAGCTCTACCACCGAGGGTATCAAACGCATGGAACACCACCACCAGAATGGAAAAGGAGGGGGTTAGCCCTGATACTAAAGAATGACATAATGACAGTGGAGAGAGAGGATCTCCGCCCAGAAGATCAGGAAGTAGAATCAGAATGGGTGGAGATACAGATTAACAAGTGGCAGAGAACACTGGTGGGAGTAGTGTAGAGGCCCCTATACCGTTGGACAGAATATTAATTAAGAAATAGTAAGAGCTTGTAACAAAGGAAATGCAAAGATCGTGGGGGACTTTAATCTTCATACAGCTTGGATAAATCAAATTGGCAAAGGAAGTCTGAATGCTTCGGGACAGTTTCCTCGAACAATACGTCATGGAACCAACCAGAGAACAGGCTATTTTTGAGCTTTATTGTATAATGAGACAGAGTTCATTAGCAATCTCATCGTAAAGGATCCTCTGGGGCAGAGTGATCATAATTTGATAGAATTTTACATTAAGCTTAAGAATGACTTGCTTAACTGTAAAACTACAATCTTAAACTTAAATACAGCCAATTACATAAGTATGAAGGGCGAGATGGCTAAGATAGATTTGAAAACTCGATTAAAAGGTAAGGCAGTGGATAAGCAGTGGCTAGCATTTAAATAGATATTTCAGAATTCTCAACAAGAAACAAAAGCACCACGGGAAAAGTGATCCATCCGTGGCTAACTATATCAGTTCAGGATAGCTAATTATTATTTAAATGGAGAAAAATTGCACAGTGCTGCAGTACAGAGAGACCTGGGGGTCCTTGTGCATGAAACACAAAAGGATAGTATGCAGGTACAGCAAGTGATCAGGAAGGCCAATGGAATGTTGGCCTTTATTGCAAATGGGATAGAGTATAAAAGCAGAGAAGTCCTGCTACAACTGTACAGGGTATTGGTGAGACCACACCTGGAGTACTGCGTGCAGTTTTGGTCTCCGTATTTACGAAAGGATATACCTGCATTGGAGGCAGTTCAGAGAAGATTCACTCGGTTGATTCTGGAGATGAGGGGGTTGACTTATGAGGAAAGGTTGAGTAGGTTGGGCCTCTACTCATTGGCATTCAGAAGAATGAGAGGAGATCTTATTGAGATTTATAAGATAATGAGGGGGCTTGATAAGGTGGATGCAGAGAGGATGTTTCCACCGATGGGGAGACTAGAACTAGGGGACATAGTAGAATAAGGGGCCGCCCATTTAAAACGGAGATGAGGAGGAATTTCTTCTCTCTGAGGGTTGTAAATCTGTGGAATTCTCTGCCCCAGAGAGCTGTGGAGGCTGGGACATTGAATATATTTAAGGCGGAGATAAACAGATTTTTGAGCGATAAGGGAGTCGAGGGTTATGGGGAGCGGGCGGGGAAGTGGAGCTGAGTCTGTGATTGGATCAGCCATGATCGTATTAAATGGCGGAGCAGGCTCGAGGGGCCGAATGGCCGACTCCTGCTCCTATTTCTGATGTTCTTATAGCATTGAGAGCAGAAGTTTATAATGTTGTGAAGAATAGTAGCGAGCCTGAGGATTGGGAGAGTTTCAGAAACCAGCAAAGGATGACCAAAAAAATTGATAAAAAGGGAAAACATAGAATGAGAGAAAACTAACAAGAAATATAAAAGCAGAAGACCAACAGGAAGAGCAGTGCAAGGAAGGTAGTGCAGGGATCCCCTGCGGTCATCCCCCTGCAAAACAGATACACTGCTTTGGGTACTGTTGAGGGGGATGACTCATCAGGGGAGGGCAGCAGCAGCCAAGTTCATGGCACCGTGGCTGGCTCTGCTGCACAGGAGGGCAGGAAAAAGAGTGGGAGAGCGATAGTGATAGGGGATTCAATTGTAAGGGGAATAGATAGGCATTTCTGCGGCCGCAACCGAGACTCCAGGATGGTATGTTGCCTCCCTGGTGCAAGGGTCAAGGATGTCTCGGAGCGGGTGCAGGACATTCTGAAAAGGGAGGGTGAACAGCCAGTTGTCGTGGTGCATATTGGTACCAACGATATAGATAAAAAACGGGATGAGGTCGTACGAGACGAATTTAAGGAGCGAGGAGTTAAATTAAAAAGTAGGACCTCAAAAGTAGTAATCTCAGGATTGCTACCAGTGCCACGTGCTAGTCAGAGTAGGAATCGCAGGATAGCTCAGATGAATACGTGGCTTGAGGAGTGGTGCAGCAGGGAGGGATTCAAATTCCTGGGGCATTGGAACCAGTTCTGGGGGAGGTGGGACCAGTACAAACCGGACGGTCTGCACCTGGGCAGGACCGGAACCAATGTCCTCGGGGGAGTGTTTGCTAGTGCTGTTGGGAGGAGTTAAACTAATATGGCAGGGGGATGGGAACCTAGGCAGGGAGACAGAGGGAAATAAAATGGAGCCAGAAGCAAAAGATAGAAAGGAGAATAGTAAAAGTGGAGGGCAGAGAAACCCAAGGCAATAAACAAAAAGGGCCACATTACAGCAAAATTCTAAAGGGGCAAAGTATGTTAAAAAGACAAGCCTGAAGGCTCTGTGCCTCAATGCGAGGATTATTCGGAATAAGGTGGACGAATTAACTGCGCAGATAGCAGTTAACGGATATGATGTGATTGGCATCACGGAGACATGACTCCAGGGTGACCAAGACTGGGAACTCAACATCCAGGAGTATTCAACATTTAGGAAGGACAGGCAGAAAGGAAAAGGAGGTGGGGTGGCGTTGCTGGTTAAAGAGGAAATTAATGCAATAGTAAGGAAGGACATTAGCCTGGATGATGTGGAATCGGTATGGGTGGAGCTACGGAAAGGGCAGAAAACACTAGTGGGAGTTGTCTACAGGCCACCAAACAGTAGTAGTGAGGTTGGGGACAGCATCAAACAAGAAATAAGGGATGTGTGCAATAAAGGTACAGCAGTTATCATGGGCGACTTTAATCTACATATCGATTGGGCTAACCAAACTGGTAGCAATGCGGTGGAGGAGGATGTCCTGAAGTGTATTAGGGATGGTTTTCTAGACCAATATGTCGAGGGACCAACTCGAGAGCTGGCCATCCTAGACTGGGTGATGTGTAATGAGAAGGGACTAATGAGCAATCTTGTTGTGCGAGGCCCCTTGGGGAAGAGTGACCATAACATGGTAGAATTCTTTATTAATATGGAGAGTGACACAGTTAATTCAGAAACTAGGGTCCTGAACTTAAGGAAAGGTAACTTCGATGGTATGAGGTGTGAATTGGCTAGAATAGACTGGCGAATGATACTTAAAGGGTTGACAGTGGATAGGCAATGGCAAACATTTAAAAATCACATGGATGAACTTCAGCAAATGTATATCCCTGTCTGGAGTAAAAATAAAACGGGGAAGGTGGCTCAACCGTGGCTAACAAGGGAAATTAAGGATAGTGTTAAAACCAAGGAAGAGGCATATAAATTGGCCAGAAAAAGCAACAAACCTGAGGACTGGGAGAAATTTAGAATTCAACAGAGGAAGACTAAGGATTTAATTAAGAGGAGGAAAATAGAGTACGAAAGGAAGCTTGCAGGGAACATAAAAACTGACTGCAAAAGCTTCTATAAACATGTGAAGAGAAAAAGATTAGTGAAGACAAACGTAGGTCCCTTGCAGTCGGACTCAGGTGAATTTATAATGAGGAACAAAGAAATGGCAGACCAATTGAACAAATACTTCGGTTCTGTCTTCACGAAGGAAGACACAAATAACCTTCCGAATGTACTAGGGGACAGTGGGTCCAGTGAGAAGGAGGAACTGAAGGAAATCCTTTTCAGGCAGGAAATTGTGTTAGGGAAATTGATGGGATTGAAGGCTGATAAATCCCCGGGGCCTGATGGTCTGCATCCCAGAGTACTTAAGGAAGTGGCCCTAGAAATGGTGGATGCATTAGTGATCATTTTCCAACAGTCTATTGACTCTGGATCATTTCTTATGGACTGGAGGGTAGCTAATGTAACACCAATTTTTAAAAAAGGAGGGAGAGAGAAAACGGGTAATTATAGACCGGTTAGCCTGACATCAGGAGTGGAGAAAATGTTGGAATCAATCATTAAGGATGAAATAGCAGCGCATTTGGAAAGCAGTGACAGGATCAGTCCAAGTCAGCATGGATTTATGAAAGGGAAATCATGCTTGACGAATCTTCTGGAATCTTTTGAGAATGTTACTAGCAGAGTGGACAAGGGAGAACCAGTGGATGTGGTGTATTTGGACTTTCAAAAGGCTTTTGACAAGGTCCCGCACAAGAGATTGGTGTGCAAAATTAAAGCGCATGGTATTGGGGGTAATGTACTGACGTGGATAGAGAACTGGTTGGCAGACAGGAAGCAGAGAGTCGGGATAAACGGGTTCTTTTCAGAATGGCAGGCAGTGACTAGTGGGGTGCCGCAGGGCTCAGTGCTGGGACCCCAGCTCTTTACAATATACATTAATGATTTAGATGAAGGAATTGAGTGTAATATCTCCAAGTTTGCGGATGACACTAAGCTGGGTGGTGGTGTGAGCTGTGAGGGGGACGCTAAGAGGCTGCAGGGTGACTTGGACAGGTTAGGTGAGTGGGAAAATGCGTGGCAGATGCAGTATAATGTGGATAAATGTGAGGTGGCTTCAGAGATCGTGGATGCATTTGTTGTGATCTTCCAAAAGTCCCTGGATTCTAGAACGATTCCAGCAGATTGAAAGGTAGCAAGTGTAACCCCGCTATTCAAGAAAAGAGGGAGAGAGAAAGCAGGGATCTACAGGCCAGTTAGCCTGACATCAGTCGTCGGGAAAATGCTGGAATCCATTGTTAAGGAAGTGGTATCAGTGCACTTAAATAATCATAACATGATTAGGCAGAGTCAACATGGCTTTATGAAAGGAGAATCCTGTTTGACATTTGTTAGAGTTTTTTGAGAATGTAATGAGCAGAGTGGACAAGGGAAACCAGTGGATGTAGTCTATTTGGATTTCCCATAGGCATTTGATAAAGTGCCACATAAAAGGTTACTACACAAGATCGGGGCTCATGGGATTTGAGGTAATGTATCAGCATGGATAGAGGATTGGTTAATGATCAGAAAGCAGAGAGCAGGAATAAACGTTCTTGTGCTCATCTGCAAATTCCCCTCCCAGTCTCACACCATCCTGACTCGGAAATATATCGGCCGTTCCTTCATCATCGCTGGCTCACAATCCTGGAACTCCCTCCCTAACAGCACTGTGGGAGCACCTTCACCACACGGACTGCAGCGGTTCAAGTCAGCTCACCACTACCTTCCCAGAAGCAGTGAAGGATGAGCAATAAATGCCGGCCTGGCCAGCGATACCCACATCGTATCAATGAATTAAAAAAATAGATGCCAGGGCACTATTTCGAAGAAGAGTTTAATAGTTATCCCTCAACCATTACCTAAAACAGATTAACTGGTCATTTATCTCATTGCTGTGTGTGGGAGCTTGCTGTGCACCAATTGGCTGCCACGTTTCCCACATTACAACAGTTCCAAAAGTACTTCATTGGCTGAAAAGCACTTTAGAAATGCAAATCTTTCTTTCTTTGAATGTCCCTCGTTACAGGTTACAGTGGTGCCCAACAGCTGTCCTGGAGAAATGACACAGGGGCCGCCCAAAGAACCCCCCCTGCCACCCCCCCCACCCCACCGGGTGATGGTACAGTGGGGTGAGAGCAGTCACTTGTATCAGGCGATCCTGCTGGTCACACAGGAGCCGCCCAGTGATTCCCCCCACGGGTGATGGTCTGGTCACTTGGGTCAGGCGATCCTGCTGGTCACACGGGGGCCGCCCAGTGACACGGCTCAGTCTGCTCCCGTTGACCTGAGTTGACAGCTTGGCGAGATATTGCACGTTGGGTGTAATGAATGATTGGACTCCAGGAGACCCAGTACTCTCTGTGCACTCTCCCATTGCCACCGGTTGTTCATCAGAAAGATGCTGAAATTTCCTATAGCGCAGAATGTGAGGGACAGCCAGCAGTGAGTATGTTGATGGTAAGTCTTAAGACCATAACAACATAAGAAATAGGAGCAGGAGTCGGCCATTCGGCCCCTCGAGCCTGCTCCGCCATTCAATGAGATCACGGCTGATTATCGAACTCAACTCCACTTTCCCGCCCGACCTCCATTCCCCAGAGCCCAAAAATCTATCCAAGTCTTGAATATATTCAGAGAGCCAGCCTCCACAGCCCTCTGGGGCAGAGAATTCCAAAGATTCACCACCCTCTGAGTTAAGAAATTTCTCCTCATCTCAGTCCTGAATGGCCGACCCCCTTATCCTGAGACTGTGACCCCTGGTTCTAGACTCCCCAGCCCGGGGGGAACACCCTCCCTGCATCTACCCTGCCAAGCCCCTGCTTCACGCCTGTTTGTTGCGTTAAGCAGAACTCTGTGAAGTGCTGCCGACACTGACCCTCGGTTGAGTGCCGGGAGGAGCTCATGGTGTGAGGTGGGGGTGGGGTGGGGGCTTTGGGGGGGGGGGAGGGGTCCCACCGGGAGGGGTCAGCATGTCCTCCCTCCAGTGCTGCTCTCCTTCTGGAAAGCAAAGAGCGAGGGCGGGTGGGACAGACGCTGTGAGCAGTCCGACACTGAGGGTTATATGGGTACGTCCGTGTGGTGGGAGTAATAATCCCAGAGAACGCAAATTCAAATCCCAACCATAGCCATTTGAGAATTTGAATTCAATTTACAAAACCAATCTGTAAATGAAAAGCTGGTCTCAGTGACCATGGGATTGTTGGATTGTATAAAAACACAACAGGTTCATTAATGTCCTTCAACCTGCCGTCCTTACCCGGTCTGGGCCTATAGGTGACTCCAGTCCCACACCAACGTGGCTGACTCCTGACTGCCCCTCTGAAGTGACCAGGCAAGACACTCAGTCTGTATCAAACCCACGACCAGCCACCAATAAATGCCGGCCTTGCCAACAACACACGCATCCCGAGAAAGAATAAGAAAATCCGGAGCGAAGGCCGGGAGTGAAGTAGGGAACAGCAACAAGCACATAACAACTAAAGTGTAAAGATGAAATCAGGCCTTAAAATTCTCCTGCGCCTTGTCCGTGGCGTGTCAGTGCCCTGGACAGACGGACAGAATGGGTGGGACTGTTAAATGTACACCAGTGAGGCAGGAATGGGGTTGTCTGATCAATGTGGTCATCGTCTCTCTCTCTCTCTCTCTCTCTCTTTCCTTACTCTAGGGCTCCACCAGATCAACCAAGAGTCTTCAGTCACGACACAGACCCTGTCGGTAAGGAGCACGCGAGGTGCTGACTCCTCCATCTGATTTATTTAGTATTGAATGCATGATAAGAGGCTTCCCTTCACCCACAGGCCAGGATTTAACTGACCCGTACAGACCAACAGGACCCCGGCTCCTTCCCAGGTCTGTGCTGAGGGAACTGCTCACAGTCTGCGTGACTCTTCTGTCTGGGCCCCTGGGCCAGGGAGAGGAAATGGATCCATCGATCTGTTTATCTGTGTCTCTCTCGTCCTGTGTGTTTGAGTGCTTTTGGTACTGTGTCTGTGTGGGTGTGTGTCTGTGTGGGTGTGTGTCTGTGTGGGTGTGTGTCTGTGTGGGTGTGTGTCTGTGTGTGTGTCTGTTTGTGAGTGTGTGCTTGAGTGTGTGTGTGTGAGCGTGTGTGAGTATGTGTCTGTGAGTGTGTATGGCTGTGTGTCTGTGAGTGTGTGCTTGAGTGTGTGTGTGTGTGGGTGCGTGTGTGTGTGTGTGTGTGTGTGTCTTTGTGAGTGTGTGCTTGTGTGTGTGTCTGTCAGTGTGTGTGTGTTTCTGTGTGATTGTGGGAGTCATTCCCGTGTAAGTGTGCCTCTATACGTATATAAATTGTGTGTTTATATGTATGTATCCACTTTTTAAAAAGGAGGGAGAGAGAAAATGGGTAATTATAGACCGGTTAGCCTGACATCAGTAGTGGGGAAAATGTTGGAATCAATTATTAAGGATGAAATAGCAGCGCATTTGGAAAGCAGTGACAGGATCGGTCCAAGTCAGCATGGATTTATGAAATGGAAATCATGCTTGACGAATCTTCTGGAATTTTTTGAGGATGTAACTAGTAGAATGGACAAGGGAGAACCAGTGGATGTGGTGTATTTGGACTTTCAAAAGGCTTTTGACAAGGTCCCTCACAAGGGATTGGTGTGCAAAATCAAAGCGCATGGTATTGGGGGTAATGTACTGACGTGGATAGAGAACTGGTTTGCAGACAGGAAGCAGAGATAAACGGGTCCTTTTCAGAATGGCAGGCAGTGACTAGTGGTGTGCCGCAGGGCTCAGTGCTGGGACCCCAGCTATTTACAATATACATTAATGATTTAGATGAAAGAATTGAGTGTAATATCTCCCAGTTTGCGGATGACACTAAACTGGGTGATGGTGTGAGCTGTGAGGAGGACACTAAGAGGCTGCAGGGTGACTTGAACAGGTTAGGTGAGTGGGCAAATGCATGGCAGATGCAGTATAATGTTGATAAATGTGAGGTTATCCATTTTGGGGGCAAAAACACGAAGGCAGAATATTATCTGGATGGCGGCAGATTAGAACATAAGAACATAAGAACAGAAGAATTAGAAACAGGAGTAGGCCATCTAGCCCCTCGAGCCTGCTCCGCCATTCAACAAGATCATGGCTGATCTGGCCGTGGACTCAGCTCCACTTACCCGCCCGCTCCCCGTAACCCTTAATTCCCTTATTGGTTAAAAATCTATCTATCTGTGACTTGAATACATTCAATGAGCTAGCCTCAACTGCTTCCTTGGGCAGAGAATTCCACAGATTCACAACCCTCTGGGAGAAGAAATTCCTTCGCAACTCAGTTTTAAATTGGCTCCCCCGTATTTTGAGGCTGTGCCCCCTAGTTCTAGTCTCCCCGACCAGTGGAAACAACCTCTCTGCCTCTATCTTGTCGATCCCTTCCATTATTTTAAATGTTTCTATAAGATCACCCCTCATCCTTCGGAACTCCAACGAGTAAAGACCCAGTCTACTCAATCTATCATCATAAAGTAACCCCCTCATCTCCGGAATCA
>NW_027252594.1:0-23318 GCF_044704955.1 Pristiophorus japonicus | reverse complement strand
TCTTGTTTCAGCTCCACCATGTCTGCCGCTGACCTTGTCTGACATCCCTGGGGTTAACGCCACTCCGTGTTAGCCCTTTAGAGGCACTCTGAACAAGTTGAAGTGTTGCTCCAGACCCCACTTTAGGGAGCTGTCCCCCATAATTGGCATTTTTGGCATGGTCCAGCATGGACAGGGTCTCCACCTTGGTCTCTGACTCAGCAAGAAAACTTTTCAATTTGATCTTTTTTTCTGTAAAAAGGGGAAATGGTTT
This sequence comes from Pristiophorus japonicus, assembly GCF_044704955.1. Taxonomy (NCBI): domain Eukaryota; kingdom Metazoa; phylum Chordata; class Chondrichthyes; family Pristiophoridae; genus Pristiophorus; species Pristiophorus japonicus. The sequence continues at coordinate 23,065 of NW_027252594.1, read as the reverse complement.
GAACAACAAATACTACCGTTGGGACTTTTCTTCCCTTTTTTTTTTAATGTATCATCATTGGGGGAGGGGAAAGAATCTGAAGCTGGAAATCTTCGATAACAACAGTGGCGGGGCTAGGTTTGACCGACTGGTGACGGGGACCGAGGTGGGGAACACTGACACACCTGGTTCAAAGGGCAAGACAGGAACCGCACGGGACATGCCGGCCAAACCTGGAAAGAAAGACTTGCATTTCTATAGCGCCTTTCACGACCACCGGACACCTCAAAGCGCTTTACAGCCAATTAACTACTTTTGAAGTGTAGTCACTGATGTCATGTAGGAAATGCGGCAGCCAACTTGTGCACAGCAAGCTCCCACAAACAGCAATGTGATAATGACCAGATAATGTCTTTATGTTGATTGAGGGATAAATATAGGACACCGGAGAGAACTCCCCTGCTCTTCTTCAAAATAGTGCCATGGGATCTATTACGTCCACCTGAGAGAGCCGACAGAACCTCGGTTTAACATCTCATCCGAAAGACTGCACCTCCGACAGTGCGGCACTCACTCCCATTGCAGTGCTGAGGATCAGCCTAGATTTATGTGCTCAAGTCCCTGGAGTGGGACTTGAACCCACAACCTTCTGAGTCGGAGGTGAGTGTGCTGCCCACTGAGCCACAGATGACACCGGAGACTGAAGATGGGCGATGAGGTTCCTGGGAGTGAAATGGAGGCTGTCCTCCAAACCTGTGTTGGCCAACCTCAAAACAATTCGGGGTCATGACCTCCCTCCCTCCCTTCCCCTAAGACTCTGCCTCCTATAATGATGGGCATTGTTGATTTCTGTGGCGTGATGCTCATCTCCATATTCTTGGCTTTCCTTTCTCCTAGAGGTATGAAGGTTATTGAGAACAGGGCCCTGAAGGATGAGGAGAAGATGGAACTGCAAGAGATCCAGCTCAAGGAGGCCAAGCACATTGCAGAGGAGGCTGACCGCAAGTATGAAGAGGTGAGTTGTTTGTGTGACCCGAGTCTTGTGTGGAGGATGAAGCCAGGGCGATAGCTTCGTAGTCCTGATGTTAAAATGAAGGAAATTGAGAACTTGTCCAATTCTGTATACAGCTGTCTTAAAATGTTTAATGTTATTCATTGAGTGGGCCATTCAGCCCCTCGTGGCTGTTCAGTCATTCAGTTAAATCATGGCTGATCTGTACCTCAACTCCGTCTACCCATCTTTGCTCCACATTCCTTGCTGCCCTTACTCAACAAAGGTCTCTCAAAGAACAGTCATGGGCACTATGGGCGGAACAGCCTCCTCTTGTACTGTATCAGTACATAAGAACATAAATAGGAGCAGGAGCCGGCCATTTGGCCCCTCGAGCCTGCTCTGCCTTTAATAAGATCATGGCTGCTCTGATCTTGGCCTCAACTCCACTTCCTTTGAATTCCTTGATTCTATGGACAATCATGAGTAGATTGTGCCTGAATTTACGTTTGAGCTTTTGTTTCTTCCCCCAAGCTCGTGCATCCCGGCGCCCATGGAGGGAGGTCCACCCCGCAATGTCCCATGATGGCTGGCTGAAGCTGTGCTGTCGCCAGCAAGATCTCTGAATAACTCTTATTTTATGTCTTCAGGTTGCACGTAAACTGGTCATCATTGAGAGCGACCTGGAGCGGACTGAGGAGCGAGCAGAACTCAGTGAATCGTACGTATTCTTCCCACTGCTGTGCACTGTCTGTGAAACTAAAAAGTGCTTTCAAAGACCAACCATTAAAACATGCTTAACGTGAAATGCAACTTAAAATATTAAGTCTTTGAGTACGATGATGGCAAATCTTTAAAAATATATATATAAAATTCCTCTCATCATTTCGTAATGTCTGACCTGAACGTGGATACGAAAATAATAGCAACTTTTATTTATATAGCGCCTTTAACATAGTAAAACATCCCAAGGCGCTTCACAGCAGTGTTATAAGACAAAACAGATAAAATGATCAATTATGAGGGAACGTAATCTCATTCCACAGTGCGATCCCAGCCCGGTACTCAAAGAATTAAGGCAGCGATGAAACTCATCCAGATATGAAATGTCTTGGCTGTATCCCCTTTGGGGGTTTTTTAACGTGTTGTCTCTTCTTCACTGCATGCTTTCACTGCACACTGTTTTGTGGCCATGTGCATTTCTGGCGATCTGTTAGTCGGGCCCGCCGAGGGGAAGAGGAGGTTAGAATAATGGACCAAACCTTGAAATCTTTAGTGGCAGCAGAAGGCAAGGTACTGGAATTAATGCACTCTCTGGCCTGGCTCCACCACAATGTGCTGCCGCGCGCTCTCTCAACACTTGTGGGCTCACTGTGTGCCGAATGAGTACTGCCTTGGTGTTTAGGAAGGTCTCGCTGGCTCCCCTCTCTGCTGCCTGTTCTGCAATCTCTTGGTGTTGTGATTTCAGTCCTCATTTATGTCCTTCAGCAGTGGCCTAAAAGCAGTTGATTTTTCACTCCCCTCTGTTAAAGAAAATTTACAAACTCGTTTTCCTTGGGTAAGGAATTCTTGCATTTATCACCTATTTTATAGGTGAGAAGTGCATAGCGATATGGCTCGCTTAAAATGGATTAGATTGTGAAGGAGTCAGCTGCTTTAAGGCTACCTTTTGTGCTCTTATAAATAAAGAGCTATTTCGTTAAATCTCCTTTTTTCTTTCTCTTGCTTTCTCTCTTTAACTCACTCTTGCTCTCATGCTTTCTATCACTCTTTCTCCTTCATTCTCACTCGTGCACACTCGGCCCCATTCTCTCGCTGCCATGTGCTCGCTCTCTGCCCCGCTCCCCCATTCTCGTCCCTGCTTACGTGATCTCTCTCCATTTTTTTCTCTCTCTCTCTCTCTCTCTCTCTCGCTGCCCCTCTCTCTATCTCTCGCTGCCCCTCTCTCTCTCTCGCTCTCTCTCGCTGACCCTTTCTCTCTCTCTCTCTCTCTCTCTCTCTCTCTCTCTCTCTCTGCCCCCTCTTGCGCTCTCTCTCTCTCTCTCTCTTTCTCTGCCCCCTCTTGCTCTCTCTCTCTCTCTCTCTCTCTGCCCCCTCTCGCTCTCTCTCTCTGCCCCCTCTCGCTCTCTCTCTCTGCCCCCTCTCGCTCTCTCTCTCTGCCCCCTCTCGCTCTCTCTCTCTGCCCCCTCTCGCTCTCTCTCTCTGCCCCCTCTCGCTCTCTCTCTCTGCCCCCTCTCGCTCTCTCTCTCTGCCCCCTCTCGCTCTCTCTCTCTGCCCCCTCTCGCTCTCTCTCTCTGCCCCCTCTCGCTCTCTCTCTCTGCCCCCTCTCGCTCTCTCTCTCTGCCCCCTCTCGCTCTCTCTCTCTGCCCCCTCTCGCTCTCTCTCTCTGCCCCCTCTCGCTCTCTCTCTCTGCCCCCTCTCGCTCTCTCTCTCTGCCCCCTCTCGCTCTCTCTCTCTGCCCCCTCTCGCTCTCTCTCTCTGCCCCCTCTCGCTCTCTCTCTCTGCCCCCTCTCGCTCTCTCTCTCTGCCCCCTCTCGCTCTCTCTCTCTGCCCCCTCTCGCTCTCTCTCTCTGCCCCCTCTCGCTCTCTCTCTCTGCCCCCTCTCGCTCTCTCTCTCTGCCCCCTCTCGCTCTCTCTCTCTGCCCCCTCTCGCTCTCTCTCTCTGCCCCCTCTCGCTCTCTCTCTCTGCCCCCTCTCGCTCTCTCTCTCTGCCCCCTCTCGCTCTCTCTCTCTGCCCCCTCTCGCTCTCTCTCTCTGCCCCCTCTCGCTCTCTCTCTCTGCCCCCTCTCGCTCTCTCTCTCTGCCCCCTCTCGCTCTCTCTCTCTGCCCCCTCTCGCTCTCTCTCTCTGCCCCCTCTCGCTCTCTCTCTCTGCCCCCTCTCGCTCTCTCTCTCTGCCCCCTCTCGCTCTCTCTCTCTGCCCCCTCTCGCTCTCTCTCTCTGCCCCCTCTCGCTCTCTCTCTCTGCCCCCTCTCGCTCTCTCTCTCTGCCCCCTCTCGCTCTCTCTCTCTGCCCCCTCTCGCTCTCTCTCTCTGCCCCCTCTCGCTCTCTCTCTCTGCCCCCTCTCGCTCTCTCTCTCTGCCCCCTCTCGCTCTCTCTCTCTGCCCCCTCTCGCTCTCTCTCTCTGCCCCCTCTCGCTCTCTCTCTCTGCCCCCTCTCGCTCTCTCTCTCTGCCCCCTCTCGCTCTCTCTCTCTGCCCCCTCTCGCTCTCTCTCTCTGCCCCCTCTCGCTCTCTCTCTCTGCCCCCTCTCGCTCTCTCTCTCTGCCCCCTCTCGCTCTCTCTCTCTGCCCCCTCTCGCTCTCTCTCTCTGCCCCCTCTCGCTCTCTCTCTCTGCCCCCTCTCGCTCTCTCTCTCTGCCCCCTCTCGCTCTCTCTCTCTGCCCCCTCTCGCTCTCTCTCTCTGCCCCCTCTCGCTCTCTCTCTCTGCCCCCTCTCGCTCTCTCTCTCTGCCCCCTCTCGCTCTCTCTCTCTGCCCCCTCTCGCTCTCTCTCTCTGCCCCCTCTCGCTCTCTCTCTCTGCCCCCTCTCGCTCTCTCTCTCTGCCCCCTCTCGCTCTCTCTCTCTGCCCCCTCTCGCTCTCTCTCTCTGCCCCCTCTCGCTCTCTCTCTCTGCCCCCTCTCGCTCTCTCTCTCTGCCCCCTCTCGCTCTCTCTCTCTGCCCCCTCTCGCTCTCTCTCTCTGCCCCCTCTCGCTCTCTCTCTCTGCCCCCTCTCGCTCTCTCTCTCTGCCCCCTCTCGCTCTCTCTCTCTGCCCCCTCTCGCTCTCTCTCTCTGCCCCCTCTCGCTCTCTCTCTCTGCCCCCTCTCGCTCTCTCTCTCTGCCCCCTCTCGCTCTCTCTCTCTGCCCCCTCTCGCTCTCTCTCTCTGCCCCCTCTCGCTCTCTCTCTCTGCCCCCTCTCGCTCTCTCTCTCTGCCCCCTCTCGCTCTCTCTCTCTGCCCCCTCTCGCTCTCTCTCTCTGCCCCCTCTCGCTCTCTCTCTCTGCCCCCTCTCGCTCTCTCTCTCTGCCCCCTCTCGCTCTCTCTCTCTGCCCCCTCTCGCTCTCTCTCTCTGCCCCCTCTCGCTCTCTCTCTCTGCCCCCTCTCGCTCTCTCTCTCTGCCCCCTCTCGCTCTCTCTCTCTGCCCCCTCTCGCTCTCTCTCTCTGCCCCCTCTCGCTCTCTCTCTCTGCCCCCTCTCGCTCTCTCTCTCTGCCCCCTCTCGCTCTCTCTCTCTGCCCCCTCTCGCTCTCTCTCTCTGCCCCCTCTCGCTCTCTCTCTCTGCCCCCTCTCGCTCTCTCTCTCTGCCCCCTCTCGCTCTCTCTCTCTGCCCCCTCTCGCTCTCTCTCTCTGCCCCCTCTCGCTCTCTCTCTCTGCCCCCTCTCGCTCTCTCTCTCTGCCCCCTCTCGCTCTCTCTCTCTGCCCCCTCTCGCTCTCTCTCTCTGCCCCCTCTCGCTCTCTCTCTCTGCCCCCTCTCGCTCTCTCTCTCTGCCCCCTCTCGCTCTCTCTCTCTGCCCCCTCTCGCTCTCTCTCTCTGCCCCCTCTCGCTCTCTCTCTCTGCCCCCTCTCGCTCTCTCTCTCTGCCCCCTCTCGCTCTCTCTCTCTGCCCCCTCTCGCTCTCTCTCTCTGCCCCCTCTCGCTCTCTCTCTCTGCCCCCTCTCGCTCTCTCTCTCTGCCCCCTCTCGCTCTCTCTCTCTGCCCCCTCTCGCTCTCTCTCTCTGCCCCCTCTCGCTCTCTCTCTCTGCCCCCTCTCGCTCTCTCTCTCTGCCCCCTCTCGCTCTCTCTCTCTGCCCCCTCTCGCTCTCTCTCTCTGCCCCCTCTCGCTCTCTCTCTCTGCCCCCTCTCGCTCTCTCTCTCTGCCCCCTCTCGCTCTCTCTCTCTGCCCCCTCTCGCTCTCTCTCTCTGCCCCCTCTCGCTCTCTCTCTCTGCCCCCTCTCGCGCTCTCTCTCTGCCCCCTCTCGCGCTCTCTCTCTGCCCCCTCTCGCTCTCTCTCTCTGCCCCCTCTCGCTCTCTCTCTCTCTGCCCCCTCTCGCTCTCTCTCTCTGCCCCCTCTCGCGCTCTCTCTCTCTCTCTGCCCCCTCTCGCGCTCTCTCTCTCTCTCTGCCCCCTCTCGCGCTCTCTCTCTCTCTCTGCCCCCTCTCGCTCTCTCTCTCTCTCTCTGCCCCCTCTCGCGCTCTCTCTCTCTCTCTGACCCCTCTCGCGCTCTCTCTCTCTCTCTCTGACCCCTCTCGCGCTCTCTCTCTCTCTCTCTGGCCCCTCTCGCGCTCTCTCTCTCTCTCTCTGCCCCCTCTCGCGCTCTCTCTCTCTCTCTCTGCCCCCTCTCGCGCGCTCTCTCTCTCTCTCTGCCCCCTCTCGCGCGCTCTCTCTCTCTCTCTGGCCCCTCTCGCGCTCTCTCTCTCTCTCTCTGGCCCCTCTCGCGCTCTCTCTCTCTCTCTCTGCCCCCTCTCGCGCTCTCTCTCTCTCTCTCTGCCCCCTCTCGCGCTCTCTCTCTCTCTCTGCCCCCTCTCGCGCTCTCTCTCTCTCTCTGGCCCCTCTCGCGCTCTCTCTCTCTCTCTCTGCCCCCTCTCGCGCTCTCTCTCTCTCTCTGCCCCCTCTCGCGCGCTCTCTCTCTCTCTCTCTCTCTCTGGGGCCCCCCCCCTCTTCTCCACACCCCCCCCCCCCACCCGTCCTGTGCGTGCGCTCTCTCTCTCTCTCTCTCTCTCTCTCTCTCTCTCTCTCTCTCCATTTTTCTCTCTCTCGTTCTCTCCCCTGTTTTTTTTTTTTGCATTCTCCTCTTTCTGCTCTGCCCTAAAACAGTAAATCTGCTGAGCTTGAAGAAGAGTTGAAAACTGTGACCAACAACCTGAAGTCACTGGAGGCTCAGGCTGAGAAGGTAGGAGAGGGTGCAATCCCTGCTTTGTACCAGCCGTGTGAAACATTGCAACAAAATGATGGTCTCCATTGTCTAACTGCAGAAATTAAAACTTTCCCCTTTGCTAAAAATAGCTTTGCTGTATAATATGGTTAATCTAATGTCTTAAATTACAACCCAGGACCACTTTATAATTTAGTAAATTCTGTCTGATTGTGCATTGACCCTGTGCTAGTATAAATTGGAGCAATTCAATAGCCAGAGCAACTTTAAGAATTACAATGCTCTTTCATATTGGAGAGGGAAATAATTTCAAGTGCAGTGCCACAGTGTATGATTTTAAATGTTTGTGTAAAGATGCTTCAGATTACCCATAGCCTTTCCAAATAATACAGGGCATTTAAATATACTGAATGTATTGCTGAAACTGTTGCCATCAAATCCTTTCTGTTTGATGATTTGGAGGGGGGTCAGGCTAGCTGGTTATTTGTAGCCTATTGGAATTTTGCCCTTGATGCCTGTTGATGAGTATTTTCCTTGCTCCCCCCCCCCCTCCCTGCAGTACTCACAAAAGGAAGACAAGTATGAGGAGGAGATCAAAGTCCTGAGTGACAAACTGAAGGAGGTGGGTGAAGCCTCCCATTGGATTTTTGTGATTCCAGCGTAGTCTCCTTTTGGTCTGGTGCTAAAACCGTGAAATCTCGTTCATGTTTTCAGGCTGAAACCCGCGCTGAGTTTGCAGAGAGGTCTGTCGCCAAGTTGGAAAAATCCATCGATGACTTGGAAGGTATGATTGTCAATCACTCTTCGAATGTCTGCTGGCTGTTAAAGTCGGCCTGTACTGTTGGTTTGTGGCCCGAAACATACCCAGCGGGCAGGTGATGCTGCACCGTCTGATGTCTCTCTCCTTTTCCACCAGAATGCTAGTGAGTGATAAACAATGGAGCTATTGGTGAGAGGAAGGTGTATAAGGTGGTACTGGTGGGTGTACAGGGTGGTAACTGATGTCAGGGAGGTGTTTAGTGTGGTAGTTGGTGAGATTTCAATAAAAAAGTTTAAATAGCATTACTTCATCATTTAGCTTTAGTGACGTTTGTTTAACATTGAAAATTGGCTGAAATAAAATCAACCCTGGCCATCCTCTATCTAGTCCACTGTCTCCATCACTTTGATTCTTTCTAAGATTCTCTCACTCTTCAGATATTGACATACTGCTTCTCCCTGGGTTGTCTTTGCCCTCTTTGGGCCAGCAGGAAATGCATGTGTTTGTGGAGGGAACTCTTCCTGATTTGTATTTAAGGTCTAGATTTTGTTTACATCCTGTAAGGAGGACATTTTTAAACCATTGACTTGTTCACCAAGGGCAGCATGTAATATTCTCTGGGGTAAATAGGTTGCATGAAGTAGCAAATTATCATTTCCTTCATTTACTGATTGATTTTTTTTTCTCTCCCCATTTTGCTCACTTGTACTTGGCTGTTCACCTGACCTCCTCCCTTTTTCTGCTCTTCTGTCTGTCTTGGATGCTGCGGCCTTTCATCATCCCTCTCATCTTTCATCATCGCCATGTCTCCTCACCTCTGCTGCCTCTGCCCCTGTAGACGAGTTGTACGCCCAGAAACTGAAGTACAAGGCGATCAGTGAGGAACTGGACCATGCTCTCAACGATATGACATCAATGTAAATCTCTTCCTCCATGCCTGTCTGCATCTGTACTCCACAACTCTCCAAATAAACTCCCTTGTACTTACTGCACCTCTTTTTCTATCTATCAAACTGATTCTTAACTCCATCCTCTGTTCCTCACCTTGTCTCTTAACTATATTTAATTTTGCAGTGCACTCATGTTTGCCGTTCCGGAACTGATTTACCTGCACTGCTTTAATGAGAATGGCGGTGTTTAAAAATGGAAGTACATTATGCATCTTCTGCATAATAGCACCCATTTAAATCAGGATGCCAGCGTTCAGAAACATAAGTGTACTGTGTCTAAATCTTCAACTCCATTTGTCTAACCCTATTTAATTCTGGAGTTCATTTGCTTTGTTTAAAACAAAAAAGAAAAAAATGGGAGTCTTGCCCAAAGCAAATATTTCAGAATTGCCAAACCAGGAATGTAAAATGCAGTCCTGAAACTTTGGTCTGTTCTCGTCGTGTGTACATCACCAGATTAACTCTGTTCTGTATTAATACCTGAGGTTCATTTGCTTTGCAAAAACGTATGTGGTTTTTGCATAATGCAAATGTGTTCCGGACAGAATTAACCAAGCGTTGGATGTGGACATCTTGTGTAGTCCGAAGAATTTGGTCACATCCACTCACGAGAGTGTGTGTGTGTGTGTGTCTATGTGAGAGTGTGCACAAGTGTAACTTGTAACTCCCAATGAGTTTCCTTCTGTTGTACTAATCAATAAATTATTAGAAACCTCACACACTTTTTTTACCATCCTCTTACCATTGACTACACCTCCATCTCCTTGTGTGCCTCTAACTTTTATTTCTTTCAGAGTGCAAGAAAGATGTATTGCTAACAACAGCGTATTGCAGCGCTCACCCCGAAGTTTCATTTACTTCCCGGCCACAGATACACACCTGGAAGTCTGGGCAGGATTTCCAGTTGGTGCCGGGTTTTTGTTTCCTGCACATTGCGTTTTGAACTTTTCGAAGAGCAGCCTGCTTCCGCCTGTCGATGCCGTCATTGGCTCATTCCAAATGAAACACACTGTTGGTGTGCAGTTGGCTGGTTTCAGTGGTAGTTTGATAGGCTGGCAGTCCGTAAGATTTCTGGTTTGGGGTCTGCTTTCATGTGGCAGGGGTAGGAAAGCACATGCATGTACACTATACGCACCAACCTAGCAACCATGGGGTCAGAGTTCAAATTCCCACCCAGGCAAGTTCTGACATTGCATTCAACAAATCTGGTCATTTTACGGGTTAGCACCACTGGAAGGGGCGGCAGGGGGGGGAATAGGACGCTGAAAGCAGAGTATTCTATAACCCAATGGGTTCATCTGCTCCTCCTATACCTGACCCCGACTCACTTCGGAGTCACGTAGCAAACCACCTGGTTGTGAAGAAGGCCTGTCGCAGTCTTGGAGTCCCCAGGGCTGGGCCCTAATTCAGGCCTTTGCACCATCCCCATCTCTCAACATCATAAATTGTGGATAGATTAAAGTACTCTCTTTTGGAGGAGATTGTCTTCATGAGCACCGTGTTGGTGATGCAGCTTCTAGAATGACAAACGTGATTGGCCAACCTCAGTCTTGATCACACGGAGAATGAGTGTAGAACTCAGCACAGGGGAAGGCCATTCACAGAATCATACAGCACTGAAGGAGGCCATTCGGCCCATCACACTGTCCCTGCTCTTTCCCCATTCCCCTGCAAATTTTTCCTTTTTCAAGTATTTATCCAATTCCCTATTGAAAGTTACAATTGAATCTGCCCTTTCAGGCAATGTATTCCATGCCATCGTAACTCACTTTATATAACAACAAATTCTCAACTTCCCTGATTCTTTTGCCAATTATCTTAAATCTGTGTGCTCTCGTTAAACAGTTTGCTATATACTCTATCGAAACACCTCCTATTAAATCTCCCCTGCTCTAAGGAGAACAACCCCAGCTTCTCTAGTCTCTCCACATAACTTACTCATCCCTGCCAGAGTAATCATGAAACAACAGGGAGAAAGGGAAGAGTAACCTCTGCTCGAAGAACAATCCAAGCATTCGGCCCATCGTGTCTGTACTAGCTCTTCAACTGGAGCTGATCCCCTTTCCTGCCATTATCTGAAGTGTTACTATCTATACTACTATGATCAAGTTGTAGTGTTTATATTTGCTACACTGTTGAAATCTTAGGCCAACATCCATGCAAGATTGCTAGAATTTGGGCGTTGATTTTCAACCTGCCCATTGGTCCTGGTTGTTATGCTAAGTTTCATGGCGGATTACAGCTGCTTGCCTCTTCCAAATGGGCGCTAGGGAACATCTGTATTATAGCCCTATCTGCAGGTTATATCCTAGTGATGACCAACTCTCTAACCCATGTGGCAAACGGTGTTCTCCACATCATTTTAAGTCCGTTCTTTATGTTGGAGCGAGCTAATTGACCCGATGAGGCACTGGCCTGCCCCCTTGCTTCTCCTGCGTGGCAGGACATTGCGGCGGTTTGTGGCTGTAAAGGAGGAAGATTCGTGGGAAATAGAGGGGGACAGAGAGACACAGAATGTGAAAAGGAGGGAGAGTGATGGAAATAATAAGTTTGGTTCCTTCTGGTCTGTTTCATTTTGGAATGATCCATCTTTGTGATGAGGCAGTTTTGGCCTCCTTGTCCTGGCAGTTGGGCCATGTCAAGTTGAGAATTTGGTTTGTGGAAACGCTTCATTAGATGCTATAAATAACATTAATTAAACTGGAGACCAGAGCAGGCAGTAACTCCACTCCTGCAAAATAGGATTCAACTAATTAATTCCTATTTTAGTAAGCTCTCCTGTTCTTCCATGAACCTGCAAGATTTCAGGTTGGCATGGCCTTGCACTGGACATCAAATTGGAAAGTAGCCAAATTTTTTCAAATTCTTCGCTTGCTTTTATTTTTATGCAGTTTATTTTTTTTTTTGCTTTCTGCTTTCATCTGTTTCTGCGTTCGGCCATTCATTGTTGTTCTGTACCTTTTCTCGCGCAGATAAACTGCTTCACTGCAATGCCAAAGACATCTTCAACCAGCTGGCTTTTCTTGTTTCTGAATTCTTCTTCACTCAAGTTTTTAAAAACTGGGCCGAATCTCTTCCTCTCCCTGTCCTAGCAGTTATTCCCGGCTTTCAGTCACACTCCTCATTGTACAGTGTCTCTCTTCCTAGCCTAAATGTAAAATAAATACCCTTCCAGATGAACTGTATCCTTTTGCAATTTATTATTTATTATTGAACAGCAGCTTTGAAAAATAAAGCCGAGGTTATGCTTTACACTAGAAAGAAATGCTTTTGTGGCTGTTGCTTTTTCACTCACGTTGTGCATGTTTGCGCAGATGCCCGATAACGATTTGAGCAGACCACATGAATTGGTGCAATGTTGGGTTAAGTTGATGATCTGTGTCTGTCTGGTGTTGCCAAGTGTTTCATACAATGACTCGAAGTTGCCTCCAATTGGAAGTTTAGCCCCATCCTCCTTGAGCTGATTGTATAGAGGGATGCAGTGTGGCGACTGCACTAGGAGTTGTTGCTTCATTGGTGGGTACGGTGAACAATGGACTGAAGACATGGACCTCACCACTGCAAACCACTCCACTCCAAACCAAAACTCAAACCTGTTGTTTTTTAAAAGCTAAGTTTAATAAATATGTATCTCTCTGTGGAAAGTTCTAAGCTAGACTGGTTTCTACTGAAAGTGCTGAATGAGGATATTGTTTTTTTTTTAAATTGTATTATTTCTTCCCCCGGAATACGAAGGGGCTTCCTTCTCCTTTAACATCGATCAAAGCGGCAGAATGACCCTGGTTATAATCCTGAGGCACAATGTTGGGCCCAATGAATTTGTACACCATTTATGTACAGAATCTGAGTAGTTTTAATATCCAGCTCCCTGTGCACTTCAGTTAGGTTCAATTCATGGGCACGGTTGGATACAAGCCCACCAGTTCAACTGCCCAATTCTAATGCCGTTCCACTTTGTTTAAATAGCACAACCGGGTGCTTTTTAAAAAAAAAACTGATGTTCAGAAATTGGCAATTGAATGTTGGAGGATAAATCAACTGACTCTACCATCTTGTGTTCACTAACTCAGTAAGACATGTTGTGGGTGAGGATGGAGCTTTACCTCCCTGATCTTCCTCACTGAGCTCCGGCAGATAAAAGTTAATCACAAATTCATAGAATGGTTACAGCACAGGAGACCATTCGGCCCATCGAACCTGTGCCAGCTCTCTGCAAGAGCACCTCAGCCAGTCCCACTCCTCCTGCCCTTTCCCTGTAGCCCTGCAATTTTTTTTTCCTTTGGCTATTTATCCAATTCTCTTTTTTGAAAGCCAAGATTGAGTCTGCCTCCACCACCTTTTCAGGCAGTGCATTCTAGATCCTAACCACTCACTGCACAAAATGTTTTTTATGTCGCCTTTGGTTCTTCTGCCAATCACCTCAAACCTGTGTCTTCTGTTCTCGACCCTCCACCAATGGGAAGTTTCTGGACCCTTCATAATATTGATCACCTCTATCAAATCTCCCCTCAACCTTCTCTGCTCTAAGTAGAACAACCCCAGCTTCTCCAGTCTATCTATGTAACTGAAGTCCCTCATCCCTGGAACCATCTTTTCTGTGCCCTTTCTAAGGCCTTCACACCCTCCTTCAGTTCAAGGGAACTAATTGTAAGCGTTTATTCTGTAAACTAAAATAAAAGTTTTGAAGACCATTACTCGGGTCATAAATATAATAGTCACCAAGAAATTCAAAAGAAACTTCTTTACCCAGAGAGTGGTTCAAATGGGGAACTCGCTACCACATGATGTAGTTGAGGCGACTAGCACAGATACATTTAAGGGGAAGCTCGATAAGTACATGCGGGAGAAAGGAATAGAAGATTATGCTGTTGGGGTTAGATGAAGAGGGGTTGGGGCAGGCTCATGTGGAGCATAAACACCTGTTGAGCCAAATGGCTTGTTTCTTAGAACCCTAGAATGATTACAGCACAGGAGGAGGCCGTTTGGCCCATCAAGCGTGTGCTGACTCTCTAAGAGCACCTCAGCTAGTTCTGTACAGCTCATTCTATGTTGGAGCTCCTTGTCTGTGAAGCCCTCCCTGTTGCATCTGCCCTTTTTTGTTGAAGTTGCTGAGCTAGTGACCCGACCCCCCCCCCCCCCTCCCAATGGCTAATCACACTGTTTAGATGAAGTTGGACCAGGCGAAGAATGATACATCAATGGGAAAAATAGTTTTTAAAGTATTGCCTTGAGGTATTTTGACAATTGATCTAAAAAGACTTGCATTTCTGTAGTGTCTTTCATGACCACTGGACGTCTCAAAGCGCTTTACAGCCAATGAAGTACTTTTGTAGTGTAGTCACTGTTGCAATGTAGGAAACTCAGCAGCCAATTACCACACAGCAATGTGATAATGACCGGATGTTTTTGTTATGTTGATTTGAGGAATAAATATGGGCCAGGACACCGGGGATAACTTCCCTGCTCTTTTTCAAAATAGTGCCATGGGATCTACGTCCACCTGAGTAGGCTGACGGGGCCTCGGTTTATCGTCTCATCTGAAAGACGACACCTCCGACAGGGCAGCACTCCCTCAGTACTGCACTGGAATGCCAGCCTAGATTTTTGTGCTCCAGTCCCTGGAGTGGGGCTTGAACCCACAGCCTTTTTTTTATTTTCCAAGTAATAAGTGATCTCCTTATTTTTCTTACCAAAATAGAATACCTCACATTTATGTGTTGAAATTCATTTGACAATTATATGCCCAGTCTGCAAGTTTATTCATGTCTTCCTGAAATTTGTTGCAGCCCTCCTCAATATAACCCCTTCCCCACCCCCACCACCAATTTGGTGTCATCTGCAAATTTGGAGATTGTGTTTTTGATTCCAAAGTCTAGATTGTCGATGTGAATTGTGCACAGCGGTGGTCCCAGCACAGATTCTTGTGAGGATCAATTTCCATCTTCTGCCACTCTGAATAGCTACCCTTTACCACTACCCTCTGCTTTGTCTTGCCAGCTAGCCATCCATTTTGCTCATCATCATCATAGGCAGTCCCTCAAAATCGAGGAAGACTTGCTTCCACTATGGGGAGGAGTTAAACTAATATGGCAGGGGGATGGGAACCAATGCAGGGAGACCGAGGGAAACAAAATGGAAACAGGAGCAAAAGACAGAAAGGAGATGAGTAAAAGTGGAGGGCAGAGAAACCCAAGGCAAAAAACAAAGGGCCACTTTGCAGCAAAATTCTAAAGGGTCAAAGTGTGTAAAAAGGCAAGCCTGAAGGCTGAGAGCCTCAATGCGAGGAGTATTCGGAATAAGGTGGACGAATTAACAGTGCAGATAGCAGTTAACGGATATGATGTGGTTGGCATCACGGAGACATGGCTCCAGGGTGACCAAGGCTGGGAACTCAACATCCAAGGGTATTCAACATTTAGAAAGAATAGACAGAAAGGAAAAGGAGGCGGGGTGGCGTTGCTGGTTAAAGAGGAAATTAATGCAATTGTAAGGAAAGACATTGGCTTGGATGATGTGGAATCGGTATGGGTGGAGCTACAGAATACCAACAGGCAGAAAACGCTAGTGGGAGTTGTGTACAGACCTCCAAACAGTAGTAGTGATGTTGGGGAGGGCATCAAACAGGAAATTAGGGGTGCATGCAATAAAGGTGCAGCAGTTATCATGGGTGACTTTAATATGCATATAGATTGGGCTAACCAAACTAGAAACAATACGGTGGAGGAGGATTTCCTGGAGTGCATAAGGGATGGTTTTCTAGACCAATATGTCGAGGAACCAACTAGGGGGGAGGTCATCTTATACTGGGTGTTGTGTAATGAGAGAGGATTAATTAGCAATCTCGTTGTGCGAGGCCCCTTGGGGAAGAGTGACCATAATATGGTGGAATTCTACATTAGGATGAAGAATGAAATAGTTAAGTCGGAGACCATGGTCCAGAACTTAAAGAAGGGTAACTTTGAAGGTATGAGGCGTGAATTGGCTAGGATAGATTGCCGAATGATACTTAAGGGGTTGACAGTGGATGGGCAATGGCAGACATTTAGAGACCACATGGATGAACTACAACAATTGTACATCCCTGTCTGGCGTAAAAATAAAAAAGGGAAGGTGGCTCAACCGTGTCTATCAAGAGAAATCAGGGATAGTAATAAAGCCAAGGACGAGCCATACAAATTGGCCAGAAATAGCAGTGAACCCGGGGACTGGGAGAAATTTAGAACTCAGCAGAGGAGGACAAAGCGTTTGATTAGGGCAGGGAAAATAGAGTACGAGAGGAATCTTGCAGGGAACATTAAAATGGACTGCAAAAGCTTCTAAAGATATGTAAAGAGAAAAAGGTTAGTAAAGACAAACATAGGTCCCCTGCAGTCAGAATCAGGGGAAGTCATAACGGGGAACAAAGAAATGGCAGACCAATTGAACAAGTACTTTGGTTCGGTATTCGCGAAGGAGGACACAAACAACCTTCCGGCTATAAAAGGGGCCAGAGGGTCTAGTAAGAAGGAGGAACTGAGGGAAAATCCTTATTAGTCGGGAAATTGATGGGATTGAAGGCCGATAAATCCCCAGGGCCTGATGGTCTGCATCCCAGAGTACTTAAGGAGGTGGCCTTGGAAATAGCGGATGCATTGACAGTCATTTTCCAACATTCCATAGACTATGGATCAGTTCCTATGGAGTGGAGGGTAGCCAATGTAACCCCACTTTTTAAAAAAGGAGGGAGAAAACAGGGAATTATAGACCGGTCAGCCTGACATCGGTAGTGGGTAAAATGATGGAATCAATTATTAAGGATGTCATCGCAGCGCATTTGGAAAGAGGTGATATGATAGGTCCAAGTCAGCATGGATTTGTGAAAGGGAAATCATGCTTGACAAATCTTCTGGAATTTTTTGAGGATGTTTCTAGTAGATTGGACAAGGGAGAACCAGTTGATGTGGTGTATTTGGACTTTCAGAAAGCTTTCGACAAGGTCCCACACAAGAGATTAATGTGCAAAGTTAAAGCACATGGGATTGGGGGTAGTGTGCTGACGTGGATTGAGAACTGGTTGGCAGACAGGAAGCAAAGAGTAGGAGTAAATGGGTACTTTTCAGAATGGCAGGCAGTGACTAGTGGGGTACCGCAGGGTTCTGTGCTGGGGCCCCAGCTGTTTACATTGTGCATTGATGATTTGGACGAGGGGATTAAATGTAGTATCTCCGAATTTGCGGATGACACTAAGTTGGGTGGCAGTGTGAGCTGTGAGGAGGATGCTATGAGGCTGCAGAGTGACTTGGATAGGTTAGGTGAGTGGGCAAATGCATGGCAGATGAAGTATAATGTGAATAAATGTGAGGTTATCCACTTTGGTGGTAAAAACAGAGAGACAGACTATTATCTGAATAGAAACATAGAAAATAGGTGCAGGAGCAGGCCATTCAGCACTTCTAGCCTGCACCACCATTCAATGAGTTCATGGCTGAACATGAAACTTCAGTACCCCCTTCCTGCTTTCTCGCCATACCCCTTGATCCCCGAGTAGTAAGGACTTCATCTAACTCCCTTTTGAATATATTTAGTGAATTGGCCTCAACTACTTTCTGTGGTAGAGAATTCCACAGGTTCACCACTCTCTGGGTGAAGAAGTTTCTCCTCATCTCGGTCCCAAATGGCTTACCCCTTATCCTTAGACTGTGACCCCTGGTTCTGGACTTCCCCAACATTGGGAACATTCTTCCTGCATCTAACCTGTCTAAACCCGTCAGAATTTTAAACGTTTCTGAGGTCCCCTCTCATTCTTCTGAACTCCAGTGAATACAAGCCCAGTTGATCCAGTCTTTCTTGATAGGTCAGTCCCACCATCCCAGGAATCAGTCTGGTGAATCTTCGCTGCACTCCCTCAATAGCAAGAATGTCCTTCCTCAAGTTAGGAGACCAAAACTGTACACAATACTCCAGGTGTGGCCTCACCAAGGCCCTGTACAACTGTAGCAACACCTCCCTGCCCTGTACTCAAATCCCCTCGCTATGAAGGCCAACATGCCATTTGCTTTCTTAACCGCCTGCTGTACCTGCATGCCAACCTTCAATGACTGATGTACCATGACACCCAGGTCTCGTTGCACCTTCCCTTTTCCGAATCTGTCACCATTCAAATAATAGTCTGTCTCTCTGTTTTTACCACCAAAGTGGATAACCTCACATTTATCCACATTATACTTCATCTGCCATGCATTTGCCCACTCACCTAACCTATCCAAGTCACTCTGCAGCCTCATAGCATCCTCCTCGCAGCTCACACTGCCACCCAACTTAGTGTCATCCGCAAATTTGGAGATACTACATTTAATCATCTCATCTAAATCATTAATGTACAATGTAAACAGCTGGGGCCCCAGCACAGAACCTTGCGGTACCCCACTAGTCACTGCCTGCCATTCTGAAAAGGACCTGTATCCCTGCACACACAACTCGCACATTTCACCAGCAGTAACTGCAGCCCATTGGTTGCCCCCTGTCCCAATGAGTCCACTGATTTGAAAGTTGTGAAAATGTTTGCTGATGTTTTGTGAAGTTGAGTGAGAGGGAAAGAAATGAACTTTGTATAACTACAAGGTTTGGTGAAACCAGAACTTCAAACCACAGAGTGAAAGGCTGAGTTGGACATTTAGCTGGAAATTTGGTCAAAACTTTCTTCCAATGCGTGCATCGTGTTAATATATAAAACACTGGAAATTTAAAATAAAACACAAATTCTTAGAAACACGTAGCGGGTTAGTTGGCATCTGTGGGGGACAATTTAGCATTTCCAGTGTGCCCCATGCATCTCAATCTTTATCTTTAGTTCTCATAGTCAACAATTATGATGACTTTCCTTGTGCATTCAAAGTATTTTCTATATTTACATTTTTTTTAAAGATTTGTTGGCACTTTTTAAAATTGAGTGTGCTGCAGTTCCATTTTTGTACAGTGCAGGGCCTAGACTTGCTGTTGTTTTCCGGAGTTCCCCCCTCAGAGTTGTTTTTTTTTTAAACTGTGCAAGATGACCTACACTTGATGTGTCTAGTTTGGTCTGCACAGGCTTGACTATTTGAATAGCACTGTGCTGTGAATCATTTTACTGTTGCCTTGTATGTACAGAAACAACTTCTTTCAAATCTCATCCAATGGAAGCTTGCAGGGGACCAGGATTCAATGCACTATTGACGATCATTAGTGATTCCGTGGTCCCGGGGAGGAGACCAGCTTGGGCTGAAGATGGGGTGGTTCTCCCAAACGCACTCCTGGTGACTGAGGCTCTCTGAATGTAGGGTTGTAGAATTAACCCCTCGAGTTACAAACTGCGCACAATTCACTTCAAACCGTCCATTGCATTTTAAATAATTAAGTTTTGTCCAATGTGCAGCCCATCTAATTCATAAGGTCAGAGATAGTGAAAAGTCTTTCGGCCCACCCATCCGATGCATTAGATGCTGCATCTTGATGTCTAATTGTATTTTAAATAGCCCCTGTGTTTCTGCCTCTTGCTTTGCTTGGCAGATTTTTCTAAACTTTATCATTTTCAACATGAAATCTCTTAATATATCAATTTATTCATTGATTTCTGTATCTGGTCGTTGCTCTGTATTTTGATGTAATCTTCACTCTTGTGACAAAGCATTTCATGCTATAGAACTCGATGTTTTTTTAAAAAAAGACTTGGATTTATATAATGTCTTTCATGACTACTGGAAGTCTCAAATCGCTTTAGAGCCAATGAAGTACTTTTTGGAGTGTAGTCACTGTTGAAATGTGACAGCCGATTTGTACACTGCAAGCTTCCACAAACCGCAATGTAACAATGTCCAGATAATCTGTTTTATTGATGCTGATTGAGGGATGAATATTGGCCAAGACACTGGGGATAACTCTGTGCTCTTCTTCATTCTGAGAGCAGATGGGGCCTCGGTTTAACATCTCATCCTAAAGATGGCACCTCCGGCAGTGCAGCACACCCTCAGTACCGCACAGCCTAGATTTTTGCGCTCCAGTCTCTGGAGTGGGACTTGAACCCACAACCTTCTGACTTGGAGGTGAGAGTGGTACCCATTGAGCCACAGCTGATGCAGGCTCCTTGCTAGAGCAATACAAAACAAATCTCACTGCCTTGCTCTTCCCCATCTTGCCTCAGCCACCCTCTGGCCATCGACTACTTTCTGGGCCTTCCTTAAACACCATCTATCTAGACTGTAAAGCTTAAATTTCTTGTAATTCATCTCCTTTTACGTTTGATCAACCGTTGCTGTTCTTGTCTCTACCCAAATTGGATCCAATTCACATGTGAAGACAATCTGAGCATAGTTTCATTTGAACCGTCCCTTCTGGTGGTGTATTAAGATGAGCCTGTTGGAAGTGAATGATTAAGTGACTTTCACTCCACTCATTTATTATCTCCTGTAGTGTGATAGCAAAATGGCACCATAGAAAGTTGCAGGATTGTTGGGAACTGCTTTACTGTAAAGCAGTCCTCCCCTTTTTCTCTCTCGATCTATCTGTTTTTCACTCATTTTTGATTCAACTGTGTTTGGTTTGACTCCAGGACTGGAGTATCTTTGACATTGGTAATATTTAATGAAATCAAACGGGTGCGTTTTTCTTTAGAAGTGTCTGTCCAGACCTCAATGCCTGCTTTTAGCTTCCTTTTCGCTACCTGTTTATTTGTGACTGGTCTCACCATTTTTTATTTTATCCTTTCCTTACAAATGAGACCACAGTCTGTCACTAGAAAGGGTGTGATGTAGCCTGGTGGTTACGGCACCCAGCAATTGTGAGTTCAAATCCCACACTGGCAGGGTGTGAAACTGGTACCAGAAAAACCAGCCCATGAAAACTACTGGATTGAATCACTAAATTACTTCAGGAAAGGGAACCTGCCACCCAGTCTGGCCTAGTCTCCAGTCCAGTCCCAACCTTGCGTGGTTGACTCTTAATGCCGTCTGCCCAACTAGGGGTGGGCAATAAGCGGCCAGTTTCAAAGTGAGTGGGATCATGAATGCAAGTGTGCAAATCGCTTGTATATAGGAATCGAATCCTATCCCCTCTAAATTGTGCCGTACAGAGCAAATGATGCAACGTAACTTCATATAATAAACAGTAGAATTGTAGGTTCCAGTGAATTAGTACATTAGTTATAGTTCCACAAACCAGGTGTAGGGAAGGTTTTTTTTTGCAGGGTTGGTGGCACTGTAATCTTCAACTCTTGGAGCCATTGTCGTACAGAAAAGGTTTGACTGTGTGTTGGATTTAACTTGCAACAAAGCCCAGAATGGGCTTGGGGTTTCTGGATGTGATGCTCAATGCATTGTGGTTTGTGTTGGGGCATGCGTAATAATGAACTATAAATTGAGGTCGGCAAAAGATTGCAGTATTTCAGCACTGCGAAGGTTGGAATTGTGTATTAGTGAGTTGCCTGGGTTTTGGTTTGACGTTGAGCTTTGCTGGTTTTTCTTCTCGTCGTTTTTCGCCTAACCTGAACTCTTCTGCTTTTGTTTCCTTCTAACCTGCCCGCGGACCCTGAAGACCGCCTGTATCACCAACTTGAGCAAAATCGTCTCCTTGCTAATGAGCTTAAGCTGGCCTTGAATGACCTGAGTGACTGATTTTGAGGGGTGATATCTAGCCTGGTTTCTAACCTTTAACCTGCTGGTTGTTGTATTTTCTCCTCTGACTAGTTTCGGATTGGCGCTATTGCAGGGATTTGCCTGTCAAATGAGATTAATTTCTTTAACCATTTCCCATTGGTCATGTAACTTAGCCAGCCTCATTCATTCAAACTCTCAATTTTAGATTTCCCAGTAAGTAAACTAGTCTATAGGAGAACCACTGCTTCAGTGCAAATGCTATAAGCCTCATTCTATTGTATACAAGCTCTAACTAGTTACCAGATATGCTTGCAGTACGATACTAAGCTAGTGTTTAATATGCAATATGTGTAATGGTCTAACCAGCTGATCATGCTTGCTGTGCATTTGTTAAGTACAATTTCCCTACATCTTTACACCATCTTCCCTATTCCAAATCCTCTTTTCAACCAATTGATTAGCACATCTGCAAGGAAGAACTTGCATTTATATAGCACCTTACACGACCTCAGGATGTCCCAAAACGCTTTGGAGCCAATGAATTGTAGTCACTGTTGTAGTGTAGGCAAAGCGGATCCCATACGGTTCTTGGTTTTAGAATTAGCTTCGCACGCTCATTTTCAGAAGAGAACATTTTCGAATTGTATTTACACAGTGCGCACGAGCAGTTGGTTTGACCTTGCTAGCTGGGTTCCATGTGCATGCCTTGAATGTAAAGCAGTGCATTTCTGATGAGCGTTCGTGTGCATTATATTTATTTATCTTTTAATCTTGCAACAGAGAAACTGGCACAAGCCAAAGAAGAAAACCTCAACATGCACCAGATGCTCGATCAAACTCTACTGGAGCTTAATAATTTGTGAGCTGCCTTGATTTGCTGCAGACTGGTTGCCCCTCTCTCGGTTGCCAAAGCCCATTCTTGAGAACAAGTGTGCCCTTGCTTATACGTGGATGTTTGGCAAAGGGGCAGGCAGTCAGGAGTTAGACCAACTTGATGAGTGATGAACCATTCGATGGTAACACTAGTAAGCGATTGAATATATACCAAATCGAAAATCTGCAGTATCCCATAATTGCTACACCGGTTTAAAAAAAAACTCTCCCCAACTGTTAACGTGCAGGCTGTTCATACTCCAAACAAATATATATATTCTTTGCAACTTTCTTGGTGTCCCCACCACCCCATTTCGTTTTTGATATTTGCCAGAAATTATTTTTTAAAACCTTGCCAAATATGTTTAGCGCCGTACGGTTTTTGTTTTTTTTGCTGCTTAAGAGTTATTTTTAAATGGAAGAATGCACTGGCAACCAGGTAAAGGGGAGTTGGGGAGCAACACTTTAGACCCACTTCTTTTTTTGTAAAACACTGGGTTTTTAAACTTGCAATTTTTTTTTCTCAGAGGGAAGGGATTAAAATATAGGAATGTTTTTTTAGAAGGTATGGGTGCTGTAGCTTATAATATTGCCTGTTTTTGTAATGAGCTATGTCCACATTTTTGTTGTCCCCTGTGATTGAATTGGTGGTCAGTCTGAAGTCTGGCTTGTAATTCTCCTTTCCATCTTGGTTCAACCTTTCCCGATTTGTGTTTTGAAAAGTTGTGTTTTAAAATGTAAATGAAAGGCACGATAGCAACACATCAGATTTATATTGGGAAAAGAAAATCTGGGAGCGTCATCTAGCTCTAGCCAATGAAGTTTGTTAAAGCAGCAATTAAATTTTAAGCGACATGTAGATGATAGTGTCACAAATTGCATAGTGAGGAGATTCTAGAATGTACTTATTAAATCCCCCACCCACTTTCTGCATCTTTGCACCAAGTCATCTTTGCTACCAACAGGTAGCACATTCCAGGTTGAGGTGTAGGCTTGGGCTCATTCAGAATTTTGCAATAACACAGCGATTATTAATGAGATATCCATGCCAACAGGGGTTGATTTTCGCCTGTCACAGTTCAAAC